>NW_006408598.1:10353796-10390002 GCF_000296735.1 Chrysochloris asiatica
AATAATGTTAAGATATTTGGCTGTCTTTTGAATCTTGGTTTCCCTGGCATACCATTATAAAATAGACACTGGAGGAGGAGAGAAAGGAATAACCAGAAATATCACCATAGAAAGTTTGTAAGTCTGTCTTCTGCCTATAACTGATTGGAATACCTAAAATGGGGCTACAACGTGCCCAGTGAAGGAGGCTTACTGTGGAGCCTCTGCATTACACAAGACCATAGGTGGAATCCTGAACCGCATCCAGAATCTTCTGAGGTGGGAAATTTCCACTTGAACGGACAAGCAGACCAGCCTTGAGCGGCTAGAAGAACAGAAGCTACTTCTTGAAAGAAAGAACGACAATAAAAATACAAAACAATATAGGCAGACCGACTGTTACTACAAGAACAAGCAAGTTGCTTTCCCAGGAGACATCAAGGCAAGTGATCGGATCCCCTCAGTGCAAACACCCTTCTAAGACTCAATGGGAATACACGCCCTGATTGGTGACCACGTTCGTCACCGATAAGGGGAAGTGAGGGAAAAGCAGCAATGAAGCTGTGAGCTAAGCCCTACAATGTTCAATAGACTCCTGTGAACCCAGTTGGAGACCTGGTTGGCCAGCAGTGTGGCAAGACCTGGGGACACTCTGGCCCTGAGTCAGCGACATAGCCACAAAGGACTAGAGTGGAGAATGAAGCATCCAGCTGATAAGAAGACAGGGCATATGCACAAGAATACCCACACTTGCAGATAATACCCACTTGACCTGGCTTCAATGACTGGATGGTCAGAGTTCAACTAGAAGAAGAAAGAAAAAGAAAAAAAGAGTAATTTGATACAATTTGATGAACTTGACCTACACCTATGGATGCAGTAGCTTAAAAGAGGGAACAAACTTTACAGCAAGGAACATTCCCACCCACTCCATACACAGAGTAGACAGAGATGGGCAACTTGGATATTGGCTACTTAAAGTTGGGAGAGGAGGGGCTACAAAGACAAGAAGTGACTGGCTTACAAGCTTTCAAGAGGGAGCCTAGATCCAGAGGGTATGGACAAAGTTAGAATCTCCACTGAGTAGTATCAAGTCTGTCTGGGTGTGGCTGATGAAAGAATATGGGGATAGGTCTCTTGTGGTACAATAGTGAATAATTGTTATCAAAACTGACTGTGAGGGTTGGAAATGTAAAGGTAGGTGTTTTGTAGCAAAAAGAGGGGAGTGATTGACTTTGTAGTCCAGGAGCGGAGGTCCCTGGGACCATCAATGGAGAAAGGCGGAGTGCAGGACCCTACCCAGAGAAACAGTGATGCCTGAGATGGAGGCAGAGATGATGATGTGGAGAGATGGAGCGGCCGGGGACTCTAGACCCAGAGAGGGAGAGGGGCTGTGTGCTGACAATCAGGGGGCAGGCTTGCAGGGTATACCCTTTGGTTGGTTGATGATGCACTGAGGTTGATGATGCATGATGAAGCATTGCCATAACCATGACAATGAAATTATATATGAAAGAATGAATGTAAAGCTAACATTCTCCTATGTCAACTATCACATTCCTTCACAATAAAACATTAAAAAAAAAAAAAAAAGTAATTGCCTGAAAAGAAACTCACCGACCATTTGTCCTTTACTCAGTGCTGTGTGTGTTTTATAGGAGAATTATTTGTAGCAGGACACGTTGTAGTAGGAAGGATTATTTGTAGACAATTCATGGGGCATTAAAAGCAAGCTATTCAGAGGGTAAGGAACTGAGGAAATGACAGGAAGAACTCTGGATCAATAACATGCTTTCTCTGTAATTTTACTGCTAAAAGACAGATACTAATTCCCTTTATGAATCAGTATCCAAATAAAGCTCTGCTGTAAACATGAGTGCCTTGTCGCAGGGTAGGAACAGGTGTTCCTATTTGAATTTTACAAGGAAATGTGCCCTTGTCTACTCACATACATGTCAACTGTTCCTATCTAATTGAACCAGGTGTTCAATATACAGGATCGTTTCTTCCTAAAGATCTTTTATAGTCTACTTTAGGAACACAACAAGCAGAAACCAAATTAAACAAAAATCCCCAATCCTAGACAAACAAACAAGAAATCCTGCAGTCTCTTTCATCCTCTGCAGTAGTATTCAGACCTGTACCTCCAGGCAGAATTATGGAGTACAAATTGTGGGTTTTCTCTTAATGTTGAAAAATGGATTCCTCCCTACAGTTCTACTTATCTTTGTTATCAAACACGTAAGGCACACTTGGTATTTCTGGGGCTAATAGTCATATCCTTATCCTGGTGTGATGCTATGGGTTAATGCACTGGCCAGCAAGGTGAGTTTACACTGCAAGGTCGGCATTCAAGCTCACCAGCTGCTCCTTGGAAACTCTATACAGGATCTCTATGAGTTGGAAATTACTTGATGGCACTTAACAACAACAACAACAATCCTATAGGAGGGGACCATTCCTTCAGTCCTAGCCCATGGGCTTCTGTGGAAACTGGCCCCCAAGTCCTGAGAGCAAAGGCAGGCTATTATAATATTACACACCCCACCAACAATTATCGATTTAGGCAAATGAACCAAATCCAACCCTTCAGGACCAAATAGAAGGAGACTAGTGCTTTGGCTTGCGTTCTTTGCAGGGAAGTTGTAAACAGTTGTTTCAGTTGTACATCATTATGTCGATACATAATTATTGAACAAGCTTTATTTTTATCATAACTTTATTAAATCCAGCATAGATGATTTGTATATTTAACGATTCTTAGGAAGATGGTGCTAAGGTGTCTTTTCCTAGGAAAGTCAACATATTGGGACAACATTCTCACAAAAATAAAGATTGTTGGTGCAACAGAATACATGTAGGTAGACAGGTAGATAGATAGATAGATAGATAGATAGATAGATAGATAGATAGGTAGATAGCGATAGATCATTATGATTTAGAAAGGATAAGCAAGTAGGAGAATCAAAAGACTATTCCAATCTAATATCATAAAAAAAGTTCCTTGTGATTTTAAGAAAGGAGATTAAAATGTAGATGGATTCTGGAATGCAAGATAATGAATAATATGCCATCAAAACTATTTTTCGAGCTAAGCCCTACAACGTTCAATAGACTTCTGTGAACCCAGGTGAAGACTTGGTTGGCCAGCAGTGTGGCAAGACCTGGGGACTCTTGGGTTCAGAGTCAGTGACATAGCCACAGAGGACTAGAGTGGAGAGTGAAGCGTCCAGCTGATAAGAAGAGAGGGCACATGCATAAGAACACCCACACTTGCAGATAATACCCACTTGACCTGGCTTCAATGACTGGATGATCAGAGCTCAACCAGAAGTAAAAGGAAGAGGAGAAAAAAAAAAAAGTATTCTCATACAATTCGATGAACTTGACCTACACCTATGGAAGCAGTAGCTCAAAAGAGGGAACAAATCCTTACAGCAAGAATCATTCCCACACCCTCCACACACAGAGTAGACAGGGGTGGGCAACTTGGACACTGGCTACCCAAAATGGGGGGCGGGAGGCTACAAAGGCAAGAAGTGACTGGCTTACAAGCTTTCAAGAGGGAACCTAGATCCAGAGGGCCTGGAGGAAGGTAGAATCTCCAGTGAGTAGTGTGCAATCTGTCTAGGTGGGGCTGATGCAATGAAATGCAGACGGGTCTCTTGTAATACAATAGTGAATAATTGTTATCAGGACTGATTGTGAGGGTTGGAAATGTAAAGGTAGATGTTTTATAGCAAGGAGGGGAGTGATTAACTTTTCAGTCTAGGAGCG
Organism: Chrysochloris asiatica; assembly: GCF_000296735.1. NCBI lineage: Eukaryota > Metazoa > Chordata > Mammalia > Afrosoricida > Chrysochloridae > Chrysochloris > Chrysochloris asiatica. The sequence continues at coordinate 10,357,553 of NW_006408598.1, forward strand.
GAGGTCCCCAGGACCATCAAAGGAGAAGAGCAGAGAGCGGGACCCTACCCAGAGAAGCAGTGATGCCTGAAATGGAGGCAGAGATGATGACGTGGAGCGATAGAGCAGCTGGAGACTTTAGGTCTAGAGAGGGAGAGGGACTGTGTGCTGAAGACCTGGGGGGTACGGGGGAAGGAATGCATGGAGGGGATTGTAACCATGGCAATGAGATGATATATGATAGGATGAATGTAAAACTAATGTTCTCCCATGTAAACTATCACATAATTCACAATAAAACATTTAAGAAAAAAAAAACTATTAATATTTAAATGTATTTATTTAGCATTTAGTATGTGATGTTGTAGTAAAAATTAGTATTGCAAGCAAAATGACAGAATAACCAAAATTTGGTATATAATCAATTTAAAAGCACTAAGAGACTAAGAAATCCTTTGGAAGTAATGAAACTTAACAATATATTATTAAAACTACATATATTTCAAAGTGTCTTAACATTAACACTGATTTCTCAATCAGAGAAAAGATTAGACTTATCACAGATATGAACATCATGATTATACTGTCTACGATCCAGAACTAAATTTTAAAATAAATTTTTCTTTCTCTGTATTTTACATTAATATATATCACTCTTAATATACATGGTTATAATAGCTAATGGTACTATTTAGAGTAAATATAATTTGAAAACTAGTAATGGCCATGAATGGAGCCCTGGTGTGGCACTGTAGGATAAGCACTCGACCTCAAGGTCAGTTTGAATTATAAGGTTGGCAGTTCAAACTCACCAGCCACTCTTGGAATTACTATGCAGGGTCGCTGTGAGTGAGAACTGGCTCGATGGCATGCAGGAACAACAGTAAGCAGGAGATACTAAAACAGTATAATATGTACATAATGGAAATTGATTACTATAATAAGAAATGTGATATGGAGGGACATCAATATATAAAGTTGTGGTTGTTAAGTGCCGTGGAGTCGGTTTCAACTCATAGTGACCCTGCACAGGGCTTCTGAGGCTGTAAATCTTTACGGGAGCAGAAAGCCTCATCTTTCTCCCGCGGAACCGCTGGTAGTTTCGAACTGCTGACCTTCAGGTTAGCAGCCTGATTCATAACCACTATGCTACCAGAGCTCCTTAATATATAAAGTACTAGTACCTTAGCATTTGTTTTCTAACATTCAGAATATCTCTTGCTGAAGTACTGAAATATTTACGATCATAATGCACCAGAGAAAATTCCAGGTACTTTTAGTATATATGCCACTTAGTTGATACTGCTCATCAGTCAAAAACCTGACTTCTCAACATGAAAATAAGCATTTGTTAAGGTGACTAGAAAGATGTTTGTTAAAGTGACTAGAAAGACGGTCGCTTGATTTTTGGTACAAATAAGCTTTAAAACTCTGATAAAGTATTTTGTTTTTCTGAAAGAGAAAGGCAAGTGATTTATAATAATTATGATCATGTCTTTGAGTTTTTCATTATAGTGACTAAATATTCACATGTTCTGTTATAGTGTTTCCAGTGGTCTGATTTCTGTCATTTTTCAGAGTGTTTGAACCACAGGTTCCGTGGTTTCAGCTACCAACCACTCCTTGGAAACCCTATCCAGGGTCACTATGAGTTTGAACTGACTCAACAGCACTTAACAACAACAACAATGATTATTCTTAATCAATAAATCACATACAAACTTTGAACATTTCCTTTAGAAAGGGTTACCTTTTCTAATTGGCACAAAAGGGCCGTATGGAACAGTCTAGACTACTGAGGAAACAAACTTCCTCCTTCCACGCACATGAAAGAGAATGCGGAATGCCTACAGCTACTGCTATTACCAAATTGTCCCGCTAACACCAAGGAAATGGAGTACAGAAATGAAGAGAAAAATTGGGTACCAGCGGCATGATTGGAGGATTAGAACAAAACTCCTTTACAGCTATTCTTCTGACTTGTGTAATTTTGTGGACCTGTAGAAATTGACTTAATGCTCTAGAAATTCTAGGTGGCAATTTCTGTGACTGCTAATAAAGAACCTAAACGTTATGAATCCCATGATAAAATATAGGTATGTGTCACATAATATTCACCGTTCATTCCGTGAAATTGGATGTTAGGTGCTTTGGACATTGTGTGAACACCATATGAGTATGCAGTCCCTGTACAATCCATGATGAAATCCCCATAAAGCCTATTAAACTGTATGGGATCTCTCCTGTCCAAGCCCAAGAGCTGTATCCATCCACTGGCCACGGGAGGCTGGCCTTGCTAACTGTGTGGCTAGGCATGGCTGCACCAGAAATTCAATCAGGACTTAGAGCATGTCTAGGCAGAGGATCCTGGTGTAGAGTTATAGGGTAAACATTGGACCACAAAGTTCATTTGAATTGTATGGTTGGGGGTTCTAACTCACCAGCTGCTCCTCGGAAACCCTATAGAGGATTGCTGTAAGTCAGAAATGACTTGACGACACTTAACAACAACAGACACAGGTTGGGGTATGGGGGTACAGAGAAGTGACCGTGGGGTCTGGGTGAGTAGGTGCTGAGAGTCAAGCTGGAAGTGGCTGTCCTGCCCTGTAGGTATGAGGGCTTCCTGCCACTGGGAGCCTGGGCTTGGCTCTCCTGTGTGGGGAGAATGGCAGGTCCTGCCCTGTGCTGGGAGTGAGAAGCTGCTCAGCTGCTGGATGAAGAAGGAGGATACGGATGTGGATGTGGATGAGGAGGTGCTGCAGGGATTCGTAGGCCTCCTGGAGCACCGCTGAACATTCACTCTGTGTGTTTGAGGTCCTCAAAACTATCCAGAGGAAACAATTAACAAAGGAGAGCTGATTCCCCACACACACACAAAAAAAAAAAAAAATGAAAAGAACCCAAGATTTTGAGACGACTTGAGTGGGCGAGGATTCAGTGGTTTGACAGGTGAGGTGTAGTGATTCTCTCACGAGGAGATCTAATACCATGTAATCACTTCCATGATGAGCTCTGCTCTGAGCAGCCAATCAACTGAAAGGACGTTTTCTCAAGAGTATGGCCTACTTCCAACGTATTGGACGATTGGGCAAAGCGCACTTGCTTTTTGCCTTGCTCTAAATCCTACACCTGCCTGGTCATCTTACTTCTGGTTATTTGAAGCTGAGCCAGTCTGCTGTAACGCCTCCCAATCCTGGATGTTGTCAGCAGACTGCCATCTTACCTGTGACCTTGGATTCATTCACCCATGTAGCCAGAAGTTTGCTGTCTGGCCTGCCAATCTTGAGTTCACCAGCTCCTGCAGCTACATGAGACAGGACAAGACCCCAGCCTGACATCTGACCCACACACTTGGAATTTTCCTGACTCTACAACTGTGTGAGCAATTTCTTTGATATGACCCTTGTGTATATCACAGTTGTTAAGTGCCATCGAGATGGTTCCCATGCATTGCAACCCTGTATTTGGTTCCGACTTATAGCAACCCTGTATAGGGTTTCTAAGGCTGTAAATCTTTACAGGAGCAGAAAGCTTCAGGTTTCTCCAGTGGAACAACTGGTAATATCGAACTGCTGACCTTGAGGTTAGCAGCCCAACTCGTAACTACTATACTACCAGAGCTCTTTAAATATACATATACATATGTATATATGTATTGTTATTAAGTGCCATCAAGTTGATTCTGACCCACAGTGACCCTGTATAGGATTTCCAAGGAGCAGCTAGTCAGCTTGAACCATCGACCTTGCAGTTCAAGCCGACTTTTCAGTCTAGCACATTAACCCACAGTGCCACACCAGGATTCCATAGATATCATTTCACTGGTTTTACTTCTTTAGCGAACCCAGCTGAAGATACATCTTATGGGACTATGATATTATATAAGCACATGACAGACCAGATGTTAAACGAAGCACACTTACATATTCAATTTACAAACAGCCATTTCTGTGAGCGTAAGTTTTTCTGGTATTCAGCTAATTTTTCTCATTGGGCTCCCTTTGTAAATATTTTTGTTTTCTTTTTCCATTTGTGCAAAATTATTAACAACACTATTTTGTTATGGAATTGAAATGAGTTGAAATCCCTCTTGACCATTCATCACTGAGACAATTAAAATGCAATCAGATTTTGAAATCCTGGTTTCCTCATCAGAAATATGGAGAGAGAAAATAAGACATATATTTTAAGGGCAATATGAGAATTAAATAAGATAATATAGGCATAAATCTTGGAGTCCTGATGTGGCAATTCAGGATAATACGCTGGACCATATGGTCAGTTTGAACGGCCAAGTAGGCGATTCAAACCCACCAGCTGCTCCTTGGAAACACTATACAGGGTCAGTATTGGATGGAACTGACTCAATGACACTTAACAACAACAACAATGTATGTTGCTATTAGAAGGTATTCAGTAAAATATCATTATAATATTCTGTTTCTTCTTTTCTCTTTTAAGACATGAGTTATCGTTGCATGAGCTATGATTGATTGCTTTTTTATGTTGAATTACTCATTCAACAAATATTTCCAACTATGTACTTTGTATGTTCTGGGTTGAGGATGCAAAGTGAAGTGGATAGACATGCAAGTCTGCACTTTCAGAGAGCCTATGAAACAGTGAGAGAGGATGAATAAGAAAACAGTATAACAATTAAGATTCGCTGTGTGGTGAGAACTCTGAAAACAATAAAACAAGACCCAGGAATACCTTGGAGATATTGTGGGCTCCATGCCAGGCCACTATAATAAAGTCAACATCATAATAAAGCAAATCACATGATTTTTTCTTTTTGTTTCCCAGTGCATATAAAAGTTATGTTTACACTACTGGAGTCTATTAAGTGTGCATTATATTTAAAAAGCTTGAAATATTGTGAGAATGACCAAAATGTGACACAGAGGCCAAAGTGAACTCAGGCTATGGGAAAAGTGAAGTCAAATAGACTTGCTCAACCCAGGATTGCCGCAAGACTCAGCCAGTAAAAACGGCAGTATCTGCGAAGCACAATAATGTGAGCTACAATAAAATGGGGTATGCCTGTAGTGGGTTTCAGAGTGCTTGGGGGAAGGGCTGCCTTAAGTTGGGAGGACTTTTGAGCTTATATGTAAGAGATGAGGAAGAATCCGTCATGTAAAGGTCCTGAGAGCATTCCAGGAAAAAATAAAATCAAGATTCAGGGACTGAGGCAGGAACAGGTTTGGCATTTTAGGGACAGGATGGGATAGCTTTGTCAGAAACAAACTGAGGAAGCTTGGTATTAAGGAATGGAGCAAGAGGCAGGAGGAACACTATGGAAGCCATGAAGTCTGGGGTAAAGAATTAGGATTTTACTTTAGTACAATCAATGCCTTGTAACCACTGTGTGTGTGTGCATGTGCTTGCATGTCAAAAAGAGACAGAATACATTGTTTATCACTTTTTCCAACAATACTTTTTTTTCTTTGACAGAATATGGTTGGTGGTTCTGTGCAGTTAACTGAGTCGGTTCCGACTCATAGCAACCCTGCACAGGGTTTCCGAGGCTGTAAATCTTTACAGGAGCAAAAAGCCTCATCTTTCTCCCATGGAACAGCTGGTAGTTTTGAACTGCTGACCTTGTGGTTCGCAGTTTGTAACGATTACGCTCCCAGAGCTCCTTTGACAGAATATAGGCTCAACTAAATAAGCATTACCCTTCTCAATGGAATCACTTGGTGAGAAAGACATGACTCCCATGCCAATGTGGGGGCTGGTGGAAATAACCCCATCATTACTGACCACACAGTATATTATGGGATTTTATGTGAACACACTGGTGAATGAGAAACTGTTGTTTAAGATTCTCATAAAGGTACCATTTACTACAGCATACATTCTGGGTAACTGGCCCATGCAGGAGAGAACCAATTCACAGAGAAAGTAGAGGGTATTAAACGAAAGCACAGAAAACGGAAAGTATATTTAATCTGTCACAAAATAAACACAAGCACCTAGTTTTTTAAAGAACAGCAACTTATTAGAATACTGTCTTTATTAGAATACTGACCGTCCAATGGGTCAATATTCTAATAAAGATTAAATGGAATTTAGGGCATCAAGCAATGTATAGGAAATGATTATCTTGTATATGAAGCCGTCTTGTGGCCCCTGAATTCACACAGTATTTTGGATCTGTAAACTCTAGCTTTTCAATATCAAACAGTCCACTATATTGAGGGTCATCTTCAAATTGTTGTTGTTGTTGTTACTGTTGTTATCGAGTTGATTCCAACTCACAGCTGAACTTACAGAGTTTTTAAGGAGCGATTGGTGGGTTTGAACCGATGACCTTGAAATTCAAACCGACCTTGCAGTCAAGTGCTTATCCTACAGCACCACACCAGGACTCAAATTAGAATGCAAAATTTCCACTCAGATCGCCAATGATCATGCTTGGCAATCATAAAAATGAGCACTTTTCCTTTAAAACAGATCATTATTTTTGGGACATTTGAGAAGGCTCAGAGAGTCATATTAGAAACCAGTGAAGTGACAAGGGCAATTATGAGTCTCATGTGCAATTATTAGCCATTTCTTATGCATCTTTACTTAGTCTCAACCCTGACCGCAGGCTCACCTTCGCACATGGACATCACCCCCTCATTATATCTTCTCGGTCCTGAGAAGCTACTTTCTCATGAGTGATTAAACTACCCAGACGAAACCAATATGGCAAATCAAGAATGAAGTACAAGGTATATTCACATCTCTAGTCTTTCCAACTGCTTTGCTTCTCCTCAGCTAAAGAAAAGTACCAATCACATAAAAAAGATAAAATAAGAAAACTCTTATGAGGAGATGTGAAGACAGACTGCCAATAAAAGCTACAAATGGAAATTGGCCAAGTCATGCATCTAGTAAATGTGATGAGTCCCTGGGTGCTACAGTTATCACACGTGATTGGTAACTGAAAGAATGGAGGTTCAGTCTACCCAGAGAGAATCTCAGAAGAAAGACCTCACAAAAATCAGCCATTGAAAATCCTACAGAGCATTGTTCTACTCTGAGAAATTCAAAATACATCATATTATTCTTATGTGTAGTTGAAGATTACTGCAGAATGTAGTAGATGTTACTGATCCAAATATCTTTTTCTCTGCTCTCTATATTAAATTTTAACCTTCCCTTGTGCAAGGAGGCATTAAATGAAGAACCCTTGATAGGAACTCAATATTATGGGGTCTTCTCCGCTGAGTGTTTGCCTGAGCGCTCAACGACAGACAAAGCAGAAAAAAACACTCCACGAAGCAACTAAATACACCTTCCTGGGGAAGCATTGTTTAGCAACAACCTCACTTTTGCCTCTTACTAACTGATCAAACAATTCATTAGCATCAAAAGGAGTTTTAATGCCGTCTTCCTCCATTTTGAGACTCTGACCTTGCCAAATTTTTCTTAAGCTTTTCTATTATATTTCAGCAGTTGTTTGAAAGGAATAATCAGAAACAATGTAAAACAAATTCTCTTTCTCCTTGGGTACCACTGGTGTGTTTCCACTCCATTGTCAGTTCAAATCCAGGGAATTCAAGGATTGTCCTCAAACTTTCTGTACTCCACAATGAAACTGTCTGGAGGGAGCCCAGGAGATGATTCGGGTCCAAATCCCATCCCTTATCCACGTGATTTAGAAAAGCATTTCATACTGAAAGAATTAGCCATAACTGTAAGATCAAATGATGAGCTGGCAGAGGTTTCTGCTCAGTTCAAATATCAAGAAAACTTTAAAAGGTTTCTCAATGTGGTTAGAAATTTGCTTGTATTGAATTGTATGTTCACAAATAAAACCCTGCAATATTTGAAGTTTAGATAGTTTATCCTAAATCAACTTTTTTTTTTACGTATGTTCATAGGCATATATCACTTAAATCACACAGCTATTGAATATTTTCTACTTTATTATGTGACAGGATGAAAATACAGTTAGAATGCTTCCACATGCTTTTAGACACCTTCATTTTGCCATATTTAAATATCCAATTTCAGATTTCTATCAGTTTGAAATAGCTCTGCTGTACTCTTTGTGGGTAAAACTATTACCGCACACTTCAATTTTCCACTAATGTAATGTCTGCCTTTGTTAAGCAAGCACTGTATTGTAGGTGCAACCCTAATATTTGAAATTCTAGTGAGTATTTTTCCAGTATAACACAAGAAAATAACAATCTTTATTTTTTTTCTTGACTCTCTTTTTGATAAGGAGAAAGAACTGTGTTCCCGAGTAGCTTTGCAAATACACATCCGTAAACCAGTGGCTTCCTGTGAGAATTATCTCTTGGCGATGTATTTTCAATTCTTCTGAAGAATTCCCTTAACCAAGTGAATTGGGCCAAAAGGCATTTTCTTGGTCCCTTCTCTAGAGAGACTGAATGGCTGATTTTAAAGCACTGTATTGGTGGTATATGCCGTAGAGTCAATTCGGACTCATAGTGAACCTGCAAAGGGTTTCCAAGGCTGTAAACCTTTATGGGAACAGAAAGCCTCATCTTTCTTCTGTGGAAGGGCTGGTAGTTTCGAACTGCTGACCTTGAGGTTGTCAGGCTGACTTGTAACCACTACGCTACAAGAGCTCCTGAAACATTATATGGTTGTTGTTGTCAACTACCGTCGAGTCGATTCCAACCCATAGCGACCCTGTATAGGATTTTCAAGGAGCAGCTGATGAGCTTGAACCACCGACCATGCAGTTAAAATGGCTTTGCAGTCTGGCGCATTAACCCACAGCACCACACCAGGACTCTGAAAAATTATATTAGAGTTAACCAAAAGCTCATTTTCCAATACCTCTCTCCATCACAATGCTAGCTTGTTGTTGTTGTTGTATTGTTAAGTGCCATCAAGTCAATTCGGACTTATAGCGACCATAGGGTTTCTGAGGAGGGGCTGGTGAGCTAAATGATGCCATTTAGAAGCCACTTAATGATACCTATGAACCAAGTTTAAAGCACTATCATTCTTGATGGCTCCAGCTAGATGATAAATGTGTGTAACATTTGTTGTTGTTGTTAGGTGCCATTGGGTGGTTCCAACTCACAGTGTCCCTGTGCATAACAGAAGGAAACACTGCCCAGCCCTGCACCACGCTCTCTAATGTTGCTGTTCCTGAATCCATCGTGGCAGCCACGGCGGCAATCCGTCTCATTGAGGGTCTTCCACTTTTTCTCTGACCCTTTACTTTGGAATCTAATAACTGCTTCACATGAGAAAGATGAGGCTTTCTGCTCCCATAAAGATTTACGGAAACCCTACCAGTACCACTATGAGCTGGAACTGACTCCATGGCACAGAACCACCACACCACCACTTGACCAAGCATGATGTCCTTCTCCACGGACTGTCCTCTCATAACAATATGTGCAAAGGCCTTGACATAAAGTCTCATCATCCTTGCTTCTAAGACGTATTCTGGCTGTACTTTTTCCGGAGACATATTTGTTTAGTCTTCTGGCAGTCCATTGTATATTCAGTATTCTTTGCCTGCATCGCATTTCAAAAGGATCAGTTCTTCTTCAGTCTTGCTAATCCATTGTCCAGCTTTCACATTCATCTGTTGTTGTAAAATGCCTTTGAATTGGTTCCAACTCATGGTGACTCTATATAAGGGTGCCAAGAAGCAGCAGCTGGAGAGTTGGGATAGAACTTAAGTTTTCTAACCTAAGAACATAAGATTTGGACCTAAATTATTTACCCAATTTTATAATTGTAGAAAATAACACTTGGCAAGGTACTTTTCCCTGCTGATTTCTATAGTAAATACATGTCAAAGTGGGGATGAGAATTCAGGTCTTCTTGACATGTGGTTGGGTGCTATTTCCTGTAAGTTAACCTGTCTCCTCAGCCTCATTCATTCAAAAGTGTTTATTGAGCATCTACTATGTACCAGGAATTGTTCTAGATGCTGAAGATAGGACAAACAAGGACTCTGATCTCTTAAAACATTCATCTTTGGGTGTGAGGGTAAAGACAGGCAAACAAATGATAAGAGAACAGAGTTAAACAAAAATTAAGAGGAGAAGAAAAACTGATGATGTATAAATGGCTGAAAAAGTATTTGCCATAATCACCTATAAGCATATGAACTCAATTCGGTTTTCACCAGATGTTTGGAGAACTCCCTCCCCCCCGCGTCCCATGACAGATATCATGGGATTCTTAGAGTGGAAATACCATCTTAAACATAGTCCAGGACATACCATACAACTGATGGTTAATAACTATTCATTGAGGGGAACCGTCTTCCTAGCGAACTCTTGGGGTCCCTAAAACAGTAAGATAACACTTGGTTAGCTTGGAAATTATTGCTTCTCCATATCTAGTTATTGCCCTTGGCTGCTAACTAAAAGGTTAGAGATTTTTAAAAGAAAAGTCTGGTTAAAAGAAAAAAAATCAACCATTGGAAACCTGACTGAGAACAGTTTTACTCTGACACACATGGGTGTGTCAAAACCAACAACAACATATATATGCTCAAGAGAAATGATAGAATGATTTATATGCTTCAATATGTACAGTGTGTGGCACTGTGGGTTAATGTGCTGGACGGCAACGTCAGTTTGAACCACAAAGTCAGTGGTTCAAACTTACTAGTCGTGCCTCAGAAACTCTATACAGTGTTACTTTGGGTCAGAATTGACTCGATGGCACTTAACAACAACAACAACAACAACAACAACAACAACAACAACAGGCATAGAGAGGTAGTTAGATCCAGGGTAACCCATGTTATGGCTTCCTGTATATCTCAAAAGACAAAATAAAATAAAAATGAGTAATTAACAAAAAATGAAGAGGATAAGATGAGGTAAGATTCAAAAAATAAATGTATAGATACTAAGAATATACATACAGATGAAGTAAGAATATAAAGCTAAATAAAGTTACTAAACTGTTCTGTCTCTGAAATATGTGCATTTAATGAATTTCATGATTCTGACATACAATCTCCTCGTCACCTTAGCCTAGACAATGATGTTCTTTCTGGCTTTCCCACATAACCACCAACTGCCAGTCATCTGACAGACCTCTGGCAGCCTTCAGAGTGTTGGCTGAGTTTCCAATACCAGATTTTAACTCAGTTATGACCCCATTGTTTTAAATAGCTCAGGGGATGTTCTCTTTAATTAAAAAAAAAAAATGATAGGCAGACTGTGGCCACATGCTTTGCAAGGGTACTTCCAGGAAAAGTGGTCCCTTGAGTCTGCCTCTCTGTTCCTGGAGAAGGACATGATGCTTGGTAAAGTGGAGAGTCACTGAAAAAGAGGAAGATCGTCAACGAGATGGACTGGCATAGTGGCAGCAGCAATGGACTCAAGTGTGGTCAACAGTTGGGAGAATGGCGGCGGATAGTAAGGCAGTTAGTTCTGTTGTGTGGAAGGTCGATATGAGTTGAAGCCTCCTTAATGGCACCTAACAGCAACAGCAACAGCAAAAGATGGAAAGGACTCACTGAGGACAGGGGAGGAAATCAAGTAAACGAATTTCAGTATATGAGAAAACATGTTGTCTCATTTATGAAATGTTTGTTTTGTTGTTGTTAGGCGCACAACACAATGAAGCATCCCAGTTCTGCGCCAACCTCATAATCACTGCTATGCTTGAGCCCATTGCTGCTGACACGATGCCAATCCATCTCTTTGGAAAGCTTCCTCTTTTTCTCTGACCCTCCACTTTACCAAGCATGATGTCCTTCTCCAGGGACTGGTCCCTCCTGATAATATGTCCGAAGTATGAGACACGATGTCTGGCCATCCTGGTTTCTAAGGAGCATTAGTGCTGTACTTGTTTCAACACAGATTTGTTTGCTGTTTTTCAGTCCATGGGACCTTCTCCTCCTCTGAAATGTTGACAAAGTATAAATAATATTGATTGCAAGGAAGTTTTATGGGAGGAGAAACAAGGTTTTTAAAATAGTACTAACTCAAAATGCTAGACATGGTGAGCTTGTTATAATGATTGATTTAATACATCTTCATGAAAAATAAAAGTACCAACCTATATAGAAACAAAGTTTTTCAAAGATGAAAGCAAAATAAAGGATATGAACATATAAATATTTTCTTAATAGACATGATTCCACAAAGTTTAAAGTACAGAATATCATACATAGAACCTAGTGATATCAAAGGAGTTCTAGTGTGGCACTGTGGGTTAATGCGCTGGACTGCAAAGTCACTTGGAACCACGAAGTCGGCAGTTCAAGCTCACCAGTTCCTAATTGGAAACCCTCTACAGGGTTGCTATGAGTTGGAACTGATTTAACAGCACTTAACAATAACAACAACAACAATAAAGTGATATCAAGAGAGGAAGATCTTGCCGTAGACTTTCCTCCCTGTTAATTTCCAAAAGTGACCAGTGATAGTATCTATTTAATTGAAGCTGATACCAACACAAGCTTAATCCGATACTGTCACGTCACGTTTGGCTCATGGTGAGGCTACGGGACAGAACAGAACTGCCCCACAGGGTTTTCAAGGTTGTAAACATTTACAGAAGCAGACTGTCACATTCTTTTCCCACAGAGTGACTGGTGGGTTTGAACCCCTGATCTACAGTTATCTGCTTACCTATTGTTCCACCAGGATTCCCCAATGAGGTTGCTAATATATACAAATAAAAGAGAAATACTCAAAATTGAATTTGTAATGCAATCATATCCAGACTTTAACGCCCATCAGAAGCACAAGTCGTATGTTTAACATATAAAGATGGCTAAGCCTCACCCTGGATGTATGGAATCAGAAATCGTAGGAATAGAGTTCTGATTTGCTATAAATTTTCCCAGGACTCCAATATGAAAATGCAAAGTTGACGCTGAATGTTCTGAAGACTATGAAGAAGGTTCCATGTTAATTCTTGGCATTTTTACATGATTGATGATAGACTATTGATGGTCTAAATAGTCCCAATGACCTTGTTAATAAAGAGGTCTCTTTGGGATGTGTATGTATTTTATTTTACTTAGAGACTACTGCTTGTGGTAAAGTCTACCATGTCATGTAAGGTCCAGTCCCTGCCTACCATTATTTTGTGAGGTTCCTGCCTTCTCTCCAAGGTCCCAGTCCACAGACTTTTCTTGGATTTCCTGCAATGTGCCATGGTATGTTCTAGATAGCATAAACAGGAAGACCCCGAAGGAGATGATATGGTTCACTGGCAGCAGAAAAGGACTCAGGTATAGCAGCAATTGTGAGGTTGGCCCAGGACCAGGCCGTGTTTCGTTCTGTTGTGCACAGGGTCACTATGAGGACACCTAATAGCAACAACCACCTTCTACCTCAGAGCTTCTCCCTGGAAGGTCCACTTTCCATCTCTCTTCTATGGTCTCATAAATGTAAACTTTGTCTATGTTTTGGATTCATTTCAACCAGAATAGCATGCCTTGACTTTTATGATCAGAACATTGCCTACTTAAACCATCCAATACCTGTTTTTCTCTCCTTTACGTATTTGCTGTTAAGTGCTGCCAAGCCAGTTCTAATGCACAACAGTCCTGGATAGGATTTCTGAGCCTGTAAATCTTTGTGGGAGCAGAAAGTCCATCTTTCTCCCAAAGAGAGGCTGATGTACTTGACTCACCAGCATAGTGGTTTCTAGGCCAGTGCTTACCCTATAGAGACATCATGCTCCCCCTTTACATACTATCATGGTTAAAATTTTCCATTTATTTACTTGATTATTTTAATGAACAAGCCTTCTCAACCGTAACAAGTTCACTGAGGATAGCGACCATGTGTATACTTGTTTACCATTGGATCTTGAGCACCTAGCACGATATCTACATATAGTAAACATTCAATAATTATTACACACATGAATACAAGAGTACATGGTTAAACTACTAATGTATTGAAATAGGAAGTGCACCGACTTAAACACATCAGTTCTAAAAGACTGGCTGCTCTTTTAGAGTTATCATATCACTGGATAATTTATACTGTATGGGTATAATTTAGTATAACCAAGGAGTTCTGGTAGCGTAGTGGTTACAAGTCAGCCTGCCACCCTCAATGTCAGCAGTTGGAAACTGCCAGATGTTCTGTGGGGGAAAGATGAGGCTTTCTGCTTCTGTGGAGATTTACAGCCTCGGAAATCCTATACAGGGATGCCGTGCCTCAGAACTGACTCCTCGGCACATAACCGCCACCAACATAATCTAAATACATACAATGGATTCTATAGTTCTGTGCCCGTTACTTGCTTAGATGGATTGTCATCAAATTATGAGTGTATGTTTGGGATTATGTCATCTCAACAGAGTTTTCAAGGCATATTAAAAAAAAAAAAATCATTCTGTGGTGCAATTCAAACAAACAGCAATTTTTTAGAAGCTAAAATATATTTTTAAAAAATCTTTCTGTGGTACAATTCAAAAAAACAGCAATTCTTTAGAAGCTAATACTGGCATTCAGGAAGACATCCATGAGGACAGACATGTTATATGTTTAAAAATCAAGATAGAAGAAAATCAACCTAATTCCCTGGAGAATCTACATTCACAACTCATAAGAGCTGTGAATACGGATAAATCAGTAGATGAGTGCTTCTTGCCATCATGGATCGCAGTCTGTAGTGTTGTCTGTGTCAACAGTAACTTAACTCTACCACAAATCAGTACATCCATGAGGACAGACATGTTATGTGTTTTAAAATGCTGTGGATAGGAACAATGAACAAGCATTTTGAATAGGAACCTTATCCAGGTTTCAGGTACTGATTTGTGGTAGAGGTAGTTGCTATTCACACAGGCAAGTCTACAGATTGGGATCCATGATGACAAGAAGCACTCGTCTACTGATTTATCTGTATTCACAACTCTCATGAGTAATTACGACACTGAATCTCCAGAGAATTAGGTTGATCTTCTTCTATCTTGATTTAGACTCAGAGCACTTTACGTGGTAAAAGACGACTTTTCCCTCTATCTATAATTGATTTTTATCACAAAAACTTTGATAAACATGCTTTGTTCAAGCTTGAAATGCCGTAGAAATCTATGAAGTAAAACAGGGAAATATCTCTTTCTCTGTGGGAGTAAACAGATGTAACAATTTGATGTGGATTTTTTTTCCCAGATACACACACACAATAGACACACACACATCACTGTGAACATGTTGCCACTTAAACACTTTAAATAATGCTTTAAAAAGTAAAAAACAAACAAAAAAACAAAAAAACCATCTTGAGAGCTAATGAAACAAAATCAAGCCATTGGTTTTCCTAATGCTGCTATGTGCGGCCAAGTCAATTCCAACTCCTAGTGACCCCGTATAGGGTGTCTAAGGAGTGACTGGGCTTTGCATAGCTGACCATGCAGTTAGCAGTCCAGTGCATATCCTACAGTGCCACACCAGGACTCAATTCTCCTATAGGAAATATAAAAAAGAGCTGGTTGAAAACAATCTACCAACCTACCGAATCTTAACTTCAGGATTTATACCCATCATTGGCAATAGCTAGAGGAGATGATCTCCTTCAGGCTTCACAAACGTTGTGGAATCTGGTTTACAATCCATATACAACTCAATCTCTCTTTCAAATGGAAAACATTCAGTTGTGTTTACTCTTCATTCATCAGGTCAGCGCACATTTGCTTACATTATCTCATTCAACTATCATAGACCATTTCTGGGCGTAGAGGCTGGGTTGATGAATGTGTTGTCCAAAGACACATGATAAGTAAATATGCAAGAAGCAGGATTCAAACATACAGCTCTGACTAGAGATTCTTTCCTAGACCCCTGTGTTTACTGTGTAGTGCAAATGTGGTTTGCATGACTCATGAACTAGAAATGTAACCCAATTTACACGTAAATTTAAAATGGTACCATATTAAATATTTTTCCCTTTAAGTGCAATTTTATTGTTTTGGAAGACCTACATTTTCCTTTACCAGTGAAAGCTTAGCATCTGAATCTCAATGTTCTAGGAGTCTTGGTATGGCATTGTGGGTTAATGCACTGGACTGCAGACTTGGTTTGAACTGCCAAGTTGGCCCTATACAGAACCACAGTTCACCCTATATACAGTGGTTATGGGTCGAAACCGACTCAATGGCACTTAATAACAAGAAGTCACTTACAGATTTCAAAGACATGGGATACAGTAATGTAAATATCTCGTTCAAAATTGTCATATGGTTTACATGTTGAAATGATGTTCTGGATATAAAGGTTTAATAAAGTACCTCATTAAACTTGATTATATCTATTTCTTCTTACTATTATTGTAACTACAAGGAAATTCTCAATGCTATGAGATAGATTACATTTTCTTTCTTTTGAGCAATGTTGCCCTCAACAATGCTTTCCTATTAATTCCTAGACCACTGGGAAAAGGGTTCATGGATTATTAACATGTGAGCTTTTGCTGATGTTTATTGCATAATTTGACAACTAGGAATATTCTAAAGTTGGAACGAAAGTTACTTATAAGGAAAGACCCACGCTAGAATGCAATCAGAGGCAGTTTTCTTAACTGCTGAGAGTATGTTTTGGTAATGTTCCTGAGCGTATTTTGCTGCAAATGAACAAAAAATCCTAAATCTTAATCGATAGCTTTGCAGAGAGATTTTCTGTGCTTTGATCAAGTTCTGCTTCTTTGTGCTTTTTGACAAGGTTCCCTTTTCTTCCTGACCTTGTTCCTAAGAGGCTGGAGGGAGCAGTCCCATGGCGAACCTCAGAAGGAAATGAAAGGTCCTTTCCCATCATAGTTCTCGACCTGGAAATTGCTCTTCAAATTTCCCCAAATGTCTCTAAAGACCCTGACTCCCACTGAAAAACCTGCAATAATAAATAAATGCATATGTGATGAAGACAATAATAGCTAGCATTTATCCAGCATGTGTGCCTGCCAGTCCTGTTATATGCAATATCTCATTTAAACTTACAGATACACTAAGATGGAAATGCTCATGTTAATGATGGAACTGGGGGTGCTTAGACAACGTGCCTATGATCACACAGTTAGGAAGAGGCGAGGGTGGGATTTAAGCCCTTGTTTATATGAAGTGAGTACTAACTCTTACTTAATTATGATACTCCACTTAGTCTCCAAGACATTTCAGGGGTTAGTTCACAGCAAGGGGTCTTGATCTGGGCACCTTATGCGCATGTCAGAAGAAATATGAGGACTCTGGTATTGTTGTTACGCCGTATCAGCATATAATTAATTTCCCCCAGAAAGAAGATTTATAGCTTTCATTTCTTTATTAAAGCTCCTCATTAACTATGAAGCATTAAGCACCATTGGTCTACAAAGAGGAGTTCCTCGGTAGTGCAAACAGTTAATGTGCTCCACTGCTAACCAAAATGTTGGAGGTTCGAGTTCAATCAGAGACATGTAAGAAAAAATCTAATGATCTACTTCCAGAAAATTGGCTTTTGAAAATCCTATGGACACAATTTTGCTTTGACACAAATGAGGTCACCATGACACCATGAGACAAAAGAAACTGGTCTTCTGCAGAGAAGATAATCTTGTTTTTTTTGTTTTGTTTTGTTTTGTTTTTTTAGCTCTCGGATGGCACTGTTAGTACATTTTAGTACATTTCACAGTTTAAGGAGGTACAGGATAGACCATGTAGCTTTTGAAATTTATGAGACAGTTGGAGGGAAACACTAAAGAAATGTCTTCTAGTCTCATCACATGTGGATGAAAATAATCGATTGTCTTTTTCCTAACAATTCTTACAAGATTGAGAATGAAGACAGAGCACAAGATTATGAAGACACATGAAACCTAAACAACAAGTACATGAGACTCTGAAAAGTTTAAAAATATGTCTCAGAAGGTATATGGTCAAAGAGCAAAAGGAGAAGGAAAGCCAACAAAAAGATGGCGGGGATATGTGGACAGATGTCTGGTTCATCTTTAAATCTCTAAGGAGGTCAGACTGAGAAACAACATGTAACTATGGAGAAGCACCTGCATATAGGTCAAACGGATGTGATCTAAAAGAATTAACTGAATATTTAGAGTATACACAGAAACTGATTTAATCGTTGTCTGTTGAAAGGTTTTGTTGGGAGAGAAAACTGTGTTGAGGGACTGAGTACATGGCATGGATGAAATGGAAAAAATATTTGCAAAACTATAGAGATAACCTGAGGATAAACTTTTCTGAAAATTCCACTTACATCACTGCTGGAATCCCTACAAACTTACAAGCCAAGGATACTGGACAAGTTATTGGCTTAAATGTCTCAAACTTCTTTCCCACCCTTGTAGGATAACTGTGCCCATCCTGGGAACCTCACTTTTTTCTCTGGTTCTTGGTGGATCTCACTTTAGATGAGCTGACAATCTTGAGTTCATACAGAAATCCATCATGCCTTCTCTTGTTTGCAAATTTAGGTAACTTGTCACATTAATTTATCTATTCTAATGCTGGTGTGGCACTGTAGGATCAGCACTGGAACGCTATCCACAAGGTCGGTGGTTCAAACCCACCAGCTGCTTCTCAGAAACCCTAAACAGGGTCACTATGAGTTAGAAATGATTCATTGGCACTTAACACAGCAACGTTCGTATCCCACACGAAGGAAGAGCCATCCCTGCAAAAGCACTTCCATAAATGCCTGGATTCCTCCTTCTTCATTTCACTTAAGTATGATTTCTGCTACTGCATATGTTTTGTTGTTGTCATTAGGTGCCATTTTTGTCAACTCCGATTCATAGCGACAATATGCACAACAGAACGAAGCACCCTTCTCAGAATTGTTACACTTGAGCCCATTGTGGCTGCCACTGTACCAATCTATCTCATTGGGGGGTGGGGGGTAGTCTTTCTTTTCTCTGCAGACCCTTCACTTCACCAAGCATGATGTCCTTCTTTAGCTACGGGGCCCTCCTGATAACATGTCTGAAGTATGAGAGATGAAGTCTGGCCATCTTAGCTTCTAAGGAGCATTCTGGTTGTACTTCTTTCAACACAGATTTGTTTGTTCTTCTGGCAGTCCCGGGCACTTTTAATATTTTTGCCAACACCATCCCTCAAATACGTCAATTCCTGTATGGTCTTCCTTAATCATGGTCCAACTTTCACATGCATGTAAGGCTTCTGAAAATACTATGGCTTGGGTAAAGTGCACCTTAATCCTCAAATTGATATTTTTGCTCTTGTACGTTTTAAAGAGGACTTGTCCAGCAAATTTGCCTAATGCAATATGTCGTTTAAATTTTTGGCTGCTGTTTTCATAAGTGCTGTTTGTAGATCCAAGCAAAATGAAGTCTTTGACAACTTCAGTATCTTCTCCCTGTGGCTATAATCTTTTCTGCATTGACCTACAATACCTTATTCATGGAACTACCTAGCAAACATTTATGGATAAAATATTATATGCTTGGCAGTGTATTTTCTCCCTTCTAGACTATCAGTTTTTGTGTATTTATTTATTTATTTGAGACTAGGGAGATTTGTGTTTTTAGAGACTTTATTATTTTGGTCTATAATACTTTAAGCATACTTTATGCATGATCCTCATACTTTTTTTCTGTTGAGAAATTGACATATAACATATCACTGACCCATAACAATATGTGATCCATCTTTGCTTGCACTCCGTTTTGTTCGATGACTTATTTGCATCAGAGTCTCTTGGTGGTAGAACTACAGAGAGGTTGAGAATATGGGTTCTGCAGGCAGGCTCACTTAGGTAATACTCACTTCATCACTTGCTAGCTCCTTGATCTCGGGGAAGTTACTTGGAGTCTCTGGGCCTAACAATTTATTGTTGTTGTAAAATGGGCTTGACAATACTACTCACCGTGTCAAGTCATTATGAAAATTAACTGATTAAGTATTAAAGAGCTTTGTATAGCACTAGGCATGTAAAAGGTATTCTATACGTGAGAGTTATAAACTTTTTTCTAAACACCACTTCTAGATTTACTAATTGCCCATAGTTACATTGCCATTGGTGTTTAAGGCTAGACAACATCTTATAGTCTAAGATACTAAGTCCTTAATATCTCTTATTTTACTGATATAGCAAAGGAAATCGCAATGTGAGCTGACGCTGGTGGTGGTGGTGTGGCGTAGAGTCGATTCCTATTTACAGCGACCCTGCATAGTGTTTCCGAGGCTGTAAATCTTTATGGGAGCATAAAGCCTCATCCGTCTCCCTCAGAAGGGCTGGTAGTTTCAAACTGCTGACCTTGAGGTTAGCAGCCTGGTTCGTAACCACTATGCTACCAGAGCTCAGTGCGAGCTAGAATTAACTAAATTCAACAGACCCATATTGCTTTCAAAGCCAAACATTTCCCAATTGAGATGAATAAGCACTAACAGTTCCTTAACAATTTCTATAGACCAGACCTTGTCCTAATCCTTTCACAGGCATTTTAAAATTTAATATTTTCAATGACTCTAAAATATAAAGATTATTATTTCTCCAATATGTTGTTATGTGCCATCGAGTCGGTTCCGACCCATAGCGACCCTGTATAGGGTTTCCGAGGGTGTAAATCTTTATTGGAGTAGAAAGCCTCATCTTTCTCCCGCAGAGCAGCTGGTAGTTTCGAACCGCTGACCTTAAGGTTTGCAGCCCGATTCATAACCACTACGCTACATACAGATATGAAAACTAAAGCTTGGAAGGGGTGCAGTAAAGCATACAAGGGAAAGTGAGTTTGATCTTGCGGAGTAAACAGGGTTCTAGGGGGTTAAATTAATTTTGTGGCATAGTTTTCAGCTTTCTTGAGCAATTTCTTTTGAAAATTATTTCTCACATATAGATCAAAGGTTACAAATGAATAGTTAAATGTATTGGGGGAGTGTGCATTCTTTTTAAAGCAGCAATATAGTTATCAATTAAATAGCAAATGAGATAAACCTTTTGACTTATGTGCAAGGAAGAAAATTGCTACAGTATTAAAGAGTTTTTAACTACTGAGTAGTCAGGTCATTAGGACCTGTCAAAGCTTGTTACCTTATCATGTAGCAGTTGGTGTTCAGAATATTTCTTGCTACTTCTGGTTTGAGTGGGATGTGGTTAATATTCAGTTTCAGTTAACAAAAGTTCAAAGGGGACAATTTAATTATGACTCTGTAACTTCTTAATTTTCAATTACTATGACACTGGGGAACTGCTCTTGGAAAAGGGCAGTTAAAAGACATTTTATCACTTGCATGTTGTTGTTGTTAAGTTCCATTGAGTCAGTTACAATCATTGTGACTCTGTTTGGGGTTTCTGAGGCTGTAAATCTACATGAGAGCAGAAAGCCTCATCTTTCTCCCGAGGTCCAGTTGGTGGGCTCGAACCACTGACCTTGTGGTCACAGTCCAGGGTTTATTTTACAAAGCCACCACATTCCCTTTACCACTTGCATGAGATTGCAGAAACAGTCCCAACTGAATAAGAATGGTATTTGTTGGTTGCATGTTTGCTGAGGATTGATAAGGAAATGGTTACTCTTCACTGCGTAGGAAGGGAGCAGCTTGAAGAACAGTTTTTCCTAAAGATTTTTTTCTCCTTTAGAGCATTCATACTAGTGTTGCAGGATAGTAACAGGTCTGTCTCTAAGAACAAGTTTATGAACAAATTAATTTGAAAAATACTGGATTAAACAAAGCTAATGAATAATTTGTTTCCTTCAGGGTTTCTCAGAGACACTTACTATACAGAAAATATAACTAAGGAAGTCAGTATATAGCATATGCCAAAGTTTCTTTGACCAGACGATCTTTATTTTTCTATAACACTTTGAAAGCAGAAATCAATATAATATTGAACGATATTACTACAATGGTCAAAATGCATTGGTGTTCTAGTTATACCATACTTACAATGGACAAGTATATCAGTCTACTCATTTATTCATTTCCATTTATATGATAAAAAATCATCTCAAAGTTAACCTGAGCGAAGCAGAATTCTTAAGGTTGCACCTCAAATTTATTCAATTGTAATTAACAGCATCATTACCCATCCAATTGCTTAAGAACCAAGGAGACGTCTTGAGATTTCTCCTTTTTCCTCAACCTCTACATTCTATTCTATTCATCTGTAACATTTGAAGGCTCAATATCTGAAACATGCCTTAAATCCACATAAATCCAACCATAATCACCTCTCACCTACTACCAGAGCCTTCCAAATGGTCTCTCTTCCTCATCTTCTCCACAGAGCAGCCAAGGAGGTCTTTATGAAATAGGAATTAGTTCATTTCAGACTTGTTTGCTCATAAACATATTCCAGTGGCTTCCTGATACTTTTATAATGAAATACCAACATCTTAAAATGACTTAGGGGTCACGGTTTGAACCACAATCAAAAGCTATCTAAGTCTCTATTCAAATGCCACTTCCATAGTCCCTGATTATTTTATTTTAAATAGTTCCCTACTCCTAGTGTGGTGCTGTAGGGTCAGCACTGGACTGTGAGCTGCAAGGTCAGCAGTTCAAACCCACCAGCTGTTCCTAGGAAGCCCTATACAGGGTTTCTATGAGTTGGAATCAACTCAACAGCATTTAATAACAACAACTGTGCTTTCGTCATACTCCATATCATTGCCTTCTTAGATGTTCTTCAAACATCCTTCACTATCATGAAGAATCCTCAGTTTTTGATTGTTGCTTTAAGTTTTAAATTTTGTTCTTGCTAATTGAGAATATACACAGCAGAACATATAGCAGTTCAGCAATTTCTGCATGTACAATCCGTGATCCTGATCACATTCAAGAAGGTGTGCAAGTGGTCTCACCCTCCTTTTATGAATTCTTTACCCTGTGGACATAAACTCACTGCTCCTTCATTTTCTATCTAATCTTCTGAGTTGCTGTTGTCAATATGTTTAGGTATGTTGTCGTTGTGTGTCATGGAGTCAGTTCTGACTCATAATGACCCTACATAGGGTTTCTGAGGAGGGGCTGGTAGGTCTGAACTGTTGGTTAATAGTCCAGTGCTGATTCTATAGCACTGCATCAGGACTCCATGACCCTATATATGTAGTTCAATAGTTAGTAAAAACAAAAACAAAGACAGAATGCTCAAGGCAGACATCCTTTACAAATCAAGCTAAACTATTGTAATTTTCATTGCTTCACTATCTACGAAGTGATGGCCATTTCCCCACTTGCATAAATGTTCCTTAACAACAAAGACCGTGTGTGTCATATTGCTCCTTTACCGCTAGTGTCCCTAACACACAGTCAGCATTCAATGCATATTATTGAATAAGTAAATAAATCCAACGCACTTTTGTTGTTGTTGTTATTGTTAAGGGTTGTCAAGTCGGTTCTGACTCATAGTGACGCTGGATAGGGTTTCTGAGGGTTTGAACCTCCGGCCTTGTAATTAGCAGTCCAGTGCTTATCCTACAGCACCAGCCCAGGCCTTCTAATTTACTTCTAAGGACAGTCCTGGTTTGACACCGAGTATAGGTAATGGACTGCAAAGTTAAACTACAAGGTTAGCAGTT
This sequence comes from Chrysochloris asiatica, assembly GCF_000296735.1. Classification (NCBI taxonomy): domain Eukaryota; kingdom Metazoa; phylum Chordata; class Mammalia; order Afrosoricida; family Chrysochloridae; genus Chrysochloris; species Chrysochloris asiatica. Next base: position 10,380,977 of record NW_006408598.1, read on the forward strand.
CAAGCTCACCAGCTGCTCCTCAGAAGTAGCTCTGGGTCAGAACTGACTTGACAGCACTTCACAACAACAACAACAACATATTCCAGGCATGCTACAAGAAGTTGCTGTTTTAATACTGGAAAGATATAAACCCTACCATACAGCTTCTCAGATCAAACATCAAGACAAGATGGCTATAAAAAGGAACACATATGTAATGTCTAACATGAATAAAGGAGCTCAGGTAGCATAGTGGTTACGAATCGGGCTGCGAACCTTAAGGTCAGCAGTTTGAAACCACCAGCTCTTCCGCAGGAGAAAGATGAGGCTTTCTGCTCCCGTAAAGATTTACAGCCTCAGAAACCCTGTGCAGGGTCACTATGAGTTGGAACCAACTCCAGGGCACATAACCACCACCAATATGAATAAAGAAGATTCTTTCTGGTGTCCTCAGCATTACGGTACACACTTCCTGTCATGGCCTAACTCCAGAATAATACTCAAAGATGATGGTGTTGTTGCTGTCAAGTGACACTGAGTGAGTCAGTTCCAACTCACAGTGACCCAAGATAGGGTTTCTGAGGAATCTCATTTTCAACATCTGTATCATACAACTCGTAGCTAACCTCTTGGGGGTTTTGTGATAAATAACTATTTTTTAACTAATAAAAATACTTTAAAAGTGTAGACAAACAAGAGTTTACCAGTATTATGCCCATCTCATTGTTCGGTTCTACTTTTCTTTATCACATGTATCAGTATCTAATATTACATATGTTTATTGTCTGTCTCCCCTATTAAAATTGAAGTTCTGTGTTGGTCACTGCTTCCATCAGCACTAAGGAAACCACTAGGCATCTACACAATGTTCAATGAATAAAGATCAAAGCCTTGGAAGCCACAGTGAAGAGTATATTCACATGACACGAGTAGAGCGCCCCCTGGAGGCCAGGATGGCCAAACTTCATCTCTCATACTTCAGGGACCAGTCGCTGGAGAAGGATATCATGTTTGGTAAGGTGGAGGGTCAGAGAAAAAGAAGAAGACCCCCAACGAGAAGGATTGGCCAAGTGGCAGCATCAATGGACTCAAGCGTGGCAACAGTGTGAGGTTGCCCAGGATCGGGCAATGTTTCGTTCTACCGTGCATAAGGTCACTATGAGTCGGTACTGACTTGATGACACCTAACAAGAGCAACAACAACAACAAATGAGTTGACCCCTTGAAGACCTAATTCTTTATTTTAAGGCACTTCTAATATTAATTATAACTTTACAGTTGGCTTAAAGATAGGTACACTAAAACTATGTTCTTTTTAACAAATGCAAGATCAATTTGCTATTTATAGCAAAAAACCGAAACTGACTCACATATAAACACAGAAATAATTTCTGGAAGAATGTAGGTCTCATTGTGAAAGACAAGCAATGAAGCTTCTAGAAGGTAGAAAGCAGAGACTATCTTCATGACCTTAGAATTGAGAGTTTTTTTTAAAAAAATGATACAAAAAACAATAATCATTAAGGAAAAGATAGATAAATTGAACTATGTTAAAATCAAGAACTTCCATGCATCAAAACACCACTGAAAGGGTGAAAATGCTGCCTGCATAGTGGGTTTTTGTGAAAAATACGTAATAGTCAAAGGATTCATATTCAAAATTTATAAAGAATATATATAAAACAACTCCTACAAATCAATACACAAAGCAGAAACATTCCAGTTGAAATGGGCAAGAGACATAAACAAACACCTTAGAAATAGACCCTTTCTCAGCTATGGTTGTGGTTATAAACTTCGTGAGAATCCATTCGACGACACGTGATGGATACGTGGCTTATACATGATTGTTTTGTTGTTGTTAAGTGCCGCTGAGTCAGTTCTCACTCATAGCAACCCTGTATAGGGTTTCCAAGGAGAGGCTGGTGAGCTTGATACGCCGACTTTGAGATTTAAACCAACTTTGCGGTCCAGCGCCTTAAACTGCAGCCCTACACCAGGACTCCTTCATTAAATGCTACAAAATAGTATGTACCCCAAACTACTACTAGATTAACTTCCTCAAAGACAGGAGTTAATTGACCTCATTTCAATTCTTAGTTATTTCTATAATGGTCTTCAAAAAGCCAGCCATGTTTTGTTTGAAAAGATGGACGTATTTCATCCTTTTCCCTTACTGTGTAGTAAAAGCAGAGCATTTTTTAATAAGAATTGCATGATCCTATTAAGCCCTAGCGCTCCCATATCATGAAACAATCGTTAATAAGTCACTGAATTTAGCCTTACAGTAGCATTTAATACGGATGAAGCTTTACCACTGTGTTTTACATAAGACGAGTAAACAAAGAATCAAAGAGCAAGGGATATTAATATTTTAAGTATGATATTTAATTTGAAAACAGGATTTGAAGGCATTAGCATTGCAAGTAGATAGGGGAAAAGTGTAAGAGAAATGGGGATGAGACACGATTGAAAAAAAAAGTGGGCTAGCTAAGGATACGAAATAAAAAGAATTCTAGTCCTGCTTGACAAACAGCCACACTAACGCCATGCTAATAGTGACATAATCTTTCATGGGCTAATTCTCCAGCAAACTGAGCCAACCAAATGTATGTTTCCCGGAGCGAATCTGCATTTTATTTGCCTTCTTTCTGCTCTCACTGCCTCCCCTGGATTTGACACTAATGCCAGTCCAAGGCTAGCTCCATTTTAGCAAAGCTGCTTAAAAACAGGACTTTTCTTCTTGTGCCTGTGGGAATGTCAGGGATCACACACACGGACCCAGAATTACTGCCATGTGTGAGCAGCAGCAAACGCAGGGCATTTATTACCGCCACGAGCTTGCTTTTCTCTCTTGCTAATTCAAGATTAGAAACGGCCTTGAACTCCGCTGTGCAAGGAGAGAGGCGATCATCCATGACCACAGAGCAAAGGAGTGAGAATGAAGAGTAGAGAACATCCAGAACCCAAGCAAAGGGCTTAAAGTGCCCTGGTGGCGCAGTGGTATGCTGCTTGTTGCTTTGTGGGAGAAAGATATGGAAGTCGGTTTCTGTAAAAATTCTAGAACCAAACCAAACTCAATGCCATCCAATGCATTCCAACTCATAGCAACAGTGTGTAGGGTTTCTGAGGCTGTAAATCTCTATAGCAGTCCTGGTGTGGCTCCATGGGTTAATGCACCAGACTGCAAAGCTATATGAACTGCAAGGTTGGTGGTTCAAGCTCACCAGCTGCTCCTTGGAAACCCTCTACAGGGTCACTATGGGTCTGAACCGACTCGATGGCACTTCACAACAACAACAAAATCTCTATAGGAACAGAAAGTCTTCATGTTTCTCCTGCCCCGCGGCTGGTGGGTTTGAACTGCTGAGTTTATCCTACAGCGCCACCAGCCTTGAAATCCCTGAGGTTGTAGGGGGGTTTCTGTGAGTTGGAGTCCACTTGGGGGTACATAACAACAACAAAGGGAACTTCCTTTGGATCATGGCCTTTAAAATCAGAAGTAAAAGTATCAAGCTATTAAGCCTTTTAGGAAAAAAAAAAAAAAAAAATGTCAAATGACTCCTCCTAGCCCCAACAAAGTATCTCTAGCTAGGCCCAAAATGTATGCCTGTTGAAAGATCTAAAAATGTCCTTCATTTCAGTTAAATCAGCAGATATAATTCGATTTCACAAATAGGCCTTGCTTCAGGGCACGGCAGAGAGACAGAGATAAAAAGTGCTAATTGAAAGTTTACATAGTGCGTAATGTAGACCAGGAAACATCCACTGTGAAAATAATTTCCTGGGATATATTTTTAAAACACTTAGAATGTATACGGAAACACGAGGAGGAAAGACTACGCCAAGCGAAGCTCCTTGGTTCTGCAAGGTTTAGTAGGCAGATTTTCACACAATGCCAATTTGCTGGGTTGCCTCTTCTGGACATCAAGGGACCCAAAGTGGGTGGTGCTGAAGGGAAAGATCCTCCTCCCTAACTGTGATTGCCACACACACTAAATCCAATCCCAAATGGAACTCATCTGTTTTCTCATGGAGCTTGATGGGGTGGGGGGGAGAAGCAGCAAAGGTCAGGGCAGAATAGCGGCCATTGAAACAAAGGGGTTTGATTAGGTTTTCATATTTAGCAGGTGATGAATGGTGGCCCGAGTGAATCCTGGGCCTGGTGTGATAGGACAATAATAATAACCTCATTTGGGCTGCCACACTCAGCTTTGGCTTGTGTCAGCTTTTCCATTCCACACTCAGCTTTTCTGGAAGGTGATAATTCAATTCAAGAGTAAGGAGGAAAGAAGAAAGTAAATTAGCTGTGGGTTGAGACTTGGCAAATAGGGTGTCCCGTGGGCATGCAGAACCCAAGGAAATATGAAAGCAGGCCATTTTTAATTCTAGGCGTGAGAGAAGGCTGTTCTCTGGCATTTTTTCTTTGCACTGTCGTCATTGACAAGGCCCTTGACCTGCTTACTTTCCCCTCTTGAAATGCCATAAGTCTCTATTTTAAGTGTAGAGTGTGGAAAATGGACCTGTCGGAAGTGGGAAGCCAGGGACCTGACTCTCACACTGAAATGGTGTCCTCCTGTTATCCTCACACAAGGAGGAGAGATCAAGTTCCTCTCAGTGCCTCTTCTTTCTCTCCAGCCTTTACTGATGTTGCTGGTAAGTGCCATCAAATAGGTTTCCACTCACCAAGGGGCAGCTAGTGGGCTTGAACTGTCGACCTTGTGGTTAGAAGTCTAGTGCTTATCCTACAGCTCCACACCTACTTTTATAAAGAGGGGTTAATACTCAATGTCTCAATGGTCGTATAGAACTGCAATCTTGTGCTTGTCCCCTAATAATCCAATAGGACAAACATCCCCAAGAAAAGCTTGACAGTGACTTATCAGTAACCTAATTCCAGTGCCTAGGCAGTATGTGTTCAGAAAACATTTGCTTAATGAAATTCAAACAATTTGTTCTACGTCTATATTCTTTGAATTTTCTGCTATTCTCTTCCAGTGTTTCCACATTGATTCTTTTTAGGTCTTCTGGGGTCTTCATTGCCTTTTTCTATTCTCTGATTGAAGTTCCTGGGTGGTGCAAAAGTTAACACAATTGGCTGTTAACTAAAAGGTTGGAAGTTTGAGGCCACCCAGAGGCAACTAGCAAGAAAGCCCTGGAGATAAATGTCTGAGAAATCAGTTGTTGAAAATCCTATAAGAACATGGGTTCACCATATGTCACAGTCAATGTGATGGCAACTGGAGTTTTTCTTCTCTCTGAGAGTTGATGGTCTGCAGCTTCTACTATCTCTTCATTTCACATCAAATATTTCCTTTCCAACTCAGAGCTGCAACCTCCATGACTGGAGATGCTCACATCTTGCTCTCCAGTCCCGGACTCAGTGAGGAGCCGCTGGCTCACTTCGTCTGCCATCTCCCAAATGTGTCTTTCCAAAACTGTACTAATTAAATCAGTCCTCAAAACACCTTGATTCTGGTGTATCATTTTTGTGATACTATAGCTCTGGTAGTGTAGTGGTTACAAATCAGGCTGCTAACCTCAAGGTCGGAGTTCGAAACTACCAGCTGTTCTGTGGGAGAAAGATGAGGTTTTCTGCTCCCGTAAAGATTTGTAGCCTCGGAAACCCTGTGCAGGGTCACTATGAGTTGGAACTGACTCCATGGTACTTAACAACACAATTGCAATTACCAAGTTCATTAATCTGTGCTTCATTTAAAATATTCAATTTACAGTTAATCTTATTTCATCTTTTTCTACTCACTTTAGTGGCTGAAATATTTAATGCATATTCCAAACACCTTTTCATTTCACTTTAAATCATAATACCAGTATCAAACCCAACAAAATTTGCAATAAACCCTTAATATGATCTAACATCCTGCCTATGTTCAAAATCTCATAATATCTCACAGATACCTTTTCATATTTTTAATCAAGATCCAAAACAATAGTCACATGGATCGCATGTAATTGATATGTTGGATCTCATGTAATTGATATGTTGGATTGCATGTAATTGATATGTCTTAAATAATCTGTAATGGTTACCACTTGCTCTCTTTTTTTTGCCATAAATTGTTGTTTTTAAGAGTTGTTGTTGATTCAGTTGTGATTCATAACAGCCCTGGATAGGGTTTCCAAGGAACACGTGGTGGATTTGAACCAATGACTTTGTGGTTCTTAGTTCGGTGTTTATCCTGGTAATATACCAGGGCCATATTGTTAAGTGTGGTTTCCAAGAATGACTGGTGGGGTTGAATGACCTACCTGTGGTTAACGGTCCCAGTGCTTATCCTACAGCGCCACACCTAGTGGTTTATAAATTGTTTCAAAAGGTATTCTTTATAATGTCACTAATTTTCTGTGATATGCATTAATTATATTAATACATCAATTTTAGTACAACACATAGGTAATTTTCTTTTTTTTTGGGTGAGATGTATATATGCCAAAATTTACCAATCTGAAAATTACATCTTCATGAATTGTGTGTGTTTTATTATCTCCATCATAGAATCTGAGCACTGGTGGCACTGTAGGATAAGCACTGGACTGCCAACCATAAGGATGGTAGTTCAAACTTACCAGTCTCTTTGTGGGTGAAGGATGAGGCTTGATATTCCCATAGAGAGTTACAGTTTCAGAAACCCTATACAAGCTTGCTATAAATCAGAGCTGATTCAATAGCACTTAACAACAGTCATAAAATAAAACATGGAATTTAAGTCCTACTTTCTTCCCTGCTTCTCAAAGTCAAGTCCCATATTTACTGCGGTACTTAGATATTACTCAGTCACTTAATATGTATAAACCTGTGCTGTTGTTTTATTAGGTTCCTATGTGGTTTTTTAATATAAATTGTTGTTGTTGTTGTTATTGTTGCTGAGAATATACACAACAAAGCATATACTAATTCAATAATTTCTGTGGTTACAATTCAAGGCATGGATTACATGCTTGGAGTTGTTCAGCCATTCTTACTCTCCCTTTTCAAGATGTTTCTCCCCTATTAACATATATTTACTGCCTTATAAGTGAGTGTGGTGCTGGAGTCCTGGGGCGGCGCTGTGGGTTAATGCGCCAGACTACAAAGCCGTTTGAATTACAAGGTCAGCGGTTCAAGCTCAGCAGTGTACTGCAACTACTTTTGAGCTCCCTTATACTTCTTCCTTCAATACCGTCAGTTCTTGATCCTATATCAAAGGGAAGCTTGAAAAAAAAAAGTACTAATGGGAAATGTACAAAATCTGAAATTAGAAAAGCAAAGTGGATCAACACAGTCAGCATTTCTCAAGCTGAAAGCAATAAAGAAAAGTTCAAACCTCAGATTGCAACATTGAAGGAGTCTATGGGTAAAATACTGAATGATGCAGGAAGCATCCAAAGAAGATAGAAGGACTACACAGTCACTGTAACAAAAAGAATTAGTCAATGCTTAACCGCTTCAAGAAGTAGCATATGATCAAAACTGATGGTATTCAAGGAGGAAGTATAAGCTAAAGGAATTTCCAAAAAAATAGGCTCCAGGAATTGATTAAATACAACTTAAAATGTTTTAACCAACTGATGCAGAACTGGAGGCACTCACTCACTGAGGCTAAAAAACTTAACAGGGAGCTACCTGGACAATCAAAGGAGCTCTGGTAGTGTAATGGTTATGAATCACTCTGCAAACCTTAAAGTCAGCAGTTCGAAACTACCAGCTGTTCTACGGGAGAACGATGAGGCTTTCTGCTCCTGTAAAGACTTACACCCTCAGAAACCCTGTACAGGGTTGCTATGAATCGGAACCGACTCCATGGTACTTAACAACCTACACAATGAAGTGGGAAAGATCCGTATCTGTGCTTATTCCAAAGAAAGGTGACCAAATAGAATGTGGAAAATATCCAACAGAATCAATATAACAAACAAGTAAAACTTCTCTGAAGTCAATTCAAAAGTAGTTGCAGTACACTGATAGGGAGCTGTCAGAAATTCAAGTCAAATTCAAAGAGTACCTGGACCAAGAAATAGCATTACAGACACCTGACTAACAGCAGCGAACTCCAGAGATATGTTTACGTATGCTTTATTGACTGTGGTAAACATTCCCCTGTGTGCATCATAACAAACTACAGATAATATTAAGAAGAATGGGTATTCCAGAGCACTTAGTTGTGCTCATAAGGAATTTGTACATATATCAAGATGCAGTTACTAAGACTGAATTGTTTATAGCTAGGAAAGGGGTAAGTCAGGTTTATACCCCTTCACTATACTTACTCAATGTCTCTGCTGACCAAATAATCCAAGAAACTGGATTTATGAAGAAGAATATGCATCAGGTTTGGAAGAAGTCTCATTAACAACCTGTGATAGGCAGATGGCACAACCTTGCTTGTTGGAAGTGAAGACACTTTGAAATACTGATGAAGATTAAAGTCTTTAGTATAGAACACACTTTGATGTAAAGAAAACAAAATTACTCCAAACTGGATCAACAAATAACATTTTGATAAATGGAGAAAAGACTGAAGCTATCAAAGAATTAATTTTGCATGAATCCACAAATAACACTTAAGGAAGCAGCAGTGAAGAAATCACATTCCATATTGCAATGGGGAAATCTGCTGATAAACACATTTAAAGTGCTAAAAAGTACAGATGTCAGTTTGAGGACTAAGGGGCACCTGACCCAAGTCATGATATTTTCAGTGGCCTCATATACATGTGAAAATTAGACAGTGAATGAGGAAGATTAGAGAAGAATAGATGCATTTAGAATGTGGTCTTGTTGAAGAATTCCTGAACACTTAATTGTACTCATGAAGAATCTGTACGTGGACCAAGAGGCAGTTGTTTGAACAGAACATCGGAACACTGAATGGTTTAAAATTAAGAAAGGTGTGCAACAAGGTTGTATTCTTTCACCATACTTATTCAACCTGTATGCTGAGCAAATAATCTGAGATGCTGGGTTATATGATGAAAAATGTGGCATCAGGATTGGAGGAAGACTCATTAATAACCTGCAATATGCAGATCATATAGCCTTGCTTGCT
>NW_006408598.1:10390552-10391741 GCF_000296735.1 Chrysochloris asiatica
ATCATGTTTGGTAAGGTAGAGGGTCAGAGAAAAAGAGGAAGACCCCCAGTGAGATGGATTGGCCAAGTGGCAGCATCAATGGGCTCAAGCTTGGCAACAATTGTGAGGTTGGCCCAGGATCAGGCTGTGTTTCCTTCTGTTGTGCATAGAGTTACTATGAGTTGGTACTGACTGGATGGCACCTAACAACAAAAACAACAACCACAAGTGTTGAAGAATATTGAAAGTACCACGGACTATCAAAGAACGAACAAATCTGGTTTGGAAGAAGTACAGGCTGAATGTTTCTTAGAAGAAAACATAGTACGACTTCATCTTCAGTACTTTGTACGTGTTATCAGGAGGGAGGAATCCCTGGAGAAGGACATCTACTTGGTAGGTGTGGAATGTTAATGAAGAAGAGGAAGACACGCCACAAGATGACTGAGACAGTAGCAGCAACAATATGCTGAAACATAACAACAATTGTGAGGATGGGGCAGTGCCAGGGAGTGTTTTGTTATGCAGATCGCTTCTATGAGTAAGAACAGACTTCATACAGCTCTTCCACAATAGTAACAATGCCAGTCTGCTCAGCTGGGACAACACAGCACAGTAGACATTCTTCCTGGCATAACACCTTAGATCTTGATGTTGTTAGGTGCCATCGAGTCAGTACCTTAGCTCTTAGCTTGTGGTTAATGTTGATGTTTCCTTTTATATATCCTAACTTGATAGGATGAGCAAAACTTCACAACCATTTATCCAGGATTTGACTAAGATTAATCAATGAGTATTTAAATTACACAGTCACTCAGTGCATAAAAGGAAGCTGCAGAGATGAAAACAATTGACCATTCTTAAACCCAGGAATGACTACTAATTTCTGCTTTATGATGTGGGATAGACTGTGGGGAGAGGAGGAACATTTAAGTGCTGATAATGTGCCAGGCATTTATGCTAGAGGCATTTCAGTAGATAGAGTCTTGACTCTAATTCGATTCTCACCAATATAGTTCAAGGTAGAGTTTATCATTCCATTTTACTGAGAAGGAAACTAAGACTCTTACGTGATTTAATGGCAAGTGCCCAGGTCTGTACGTACCCAGGAACCTAGTTATTCCCATGGAAGTTGAGGAATATAAGCATTTATCCACTTTGAGTAATAGGAGCATTATGTATACATTCCCCTAAAAAATGCTTTCAATTG
>NW_006408598.1:10393095-10395524 GCF_000296735.1 Chrysochloris asiatica
GGTCCATTCCTGTGCCATTCATACACTTGTTACTTTTGAGCTCAGTGCTGCTACCACGGTGGGCTCCATCTTGTTGGGGGGGGGGGGTCTTCCTGTGTTTCACTGACCTTCCACTTTACCAAGCATGATACCTTTCTTCAGAGTCTGATCCTGCCTGGCAATATGTCCAAAGAGCTAGAGAAGTTTTGCCATCTTGTCTTCTAAAGAGCATTCTGATTGTACATCTTTGAACACAGATTTGCTTAGTCTTCTGGAATTCCATGGCACTCTCAGTATTCTTTACCAACACCATAATTTCAATGCATCAATTCCTCTCTGGTCTTCCTGATTTGCTGTCCAAATTTCACAAGCATATGTTGTTCTTGTTAAGTGTTTTGAGCTGGTTGGAAGTCATCCTAACCCTGTATAAGGTTCTGAAGGATTGGCTTGTGGGTTAGAACCACCAACCGTGCAGTTAGCTTGAGGTTGGTAGTACAACACTTATCCCACAGCACCACACTAAGACTTCATATGCACATGAGGTCATTGAAGATATCATGACTTGGTTTAGGTGCACCTGAGTCCTCAAACAGATATCTTTTCTTCTAAACACTATTACGACATCTTTTGTAACAGATTTGAGTAATGCAATGCATCTTTTGATTTCTTGACTGCTGCTTCCAAGAGTAATGATTGTGGACACAACAAAATGAAATCTTTGATAATTTCAATCTTTTGTACAGTTATCATGAAATTATTTATTGTCCAGTTGTGAGGATTTTTGTTTTCTTTATAGTCACATGACATCTATACTGAAAGCTGTAATCTTTGATCTTCCTCAGTAAACATTTTAAGTTCTCTTAGCTTCCAGGAAGCAAACTTGTATCATCTGAATATCTCAGGTTGTTAATGGGCTTTCTCAAATCCTGCTACCACATTCTTCTTATAATCCACTTTCTCAAATCATTTGTTCAGGATACACATTGAATAAATACTGTGTATTCTCTGTATAATTTGAATTAAACAGATGCATGGAGATTTAAGAAATATGCCCTGACGCACACAACCCTAGAAAACAACTTTCCTGACTTCAAACCATTTAGCATGTTCTTGTTCTGTTTCAATAACTGCCACTTGGTCTATATACAGATTCCTCATGAGCACAACTAAGTATTCTGGAATTCCTATTCTCAGTGATATCTATAGCTTGCTATGATCCACAGAGTTGAATGCTTTTGCATTAAGAATAAAGCCCAAGTAAATGTCTTTCTTGTACTGTCTGCTTTCTGTAAAGATCCATTTGACCTCAACAATGATATCCTTCATTCTGTGTCCTCTACTGACATGCATTTCTAGAAACTCCCTGTCAGTTTATGGTACTGTCGTTTTTTTTAATTATCTTCAGCACAATTTTACTTCTATGTAATATTATTGATATTGCTTCATGATTTAAACATTCCATTGGGTCACCTTTCTTTGTGAAAGACAATTTGGGGACAAATATGAATCTCTTGCAATTAGTTAGCATGATAACTATCTTTCAAGTTTCTTGGCATAGATGAGTGAGTGTCTGTAGTGCTACACCAGTTTGTTGAAACATATCGATTTGTATTCCATCAGTTCCTGGAATTTTGCTTTTTGCTAATACCTTCAGTGTAGCTTGGACTTCTTTCTTCAATACCATTGGTTCTTGATCGTATGTTACCTCTTGAAATGACTGAACATCATTGACGTTCTGTATTCCTTCCATCTTCTTTTGATGCTTCCTATATCATTCAATGTTTTTCTATAGAATTCTTCAATATGGAAAATCGAAGTTTGAATTTTTCTTCAGTTCTTTTAGTTTGAGAAATGCTGAGCATGTTCTTCCCTTTTTGGTTTTCTAACTCCAGGTGTTTACATATTTCATTATAATACTTGGTTTTGAATTCTCTATCTGTCCTTTGAAATGTTCTGTTTGGCTAATTTGCTACCTCATATTTTCCATTCACTTTAGCTTCTCTATGCTCAAGAATAAATTTCAGTGTCTTCTGACATCCTTTTTGATCTTTCCTTTCCTTCCTGTCTTTTAAATCACCTTTTGATTTTCTCTTGTATGATGTTCTTGATGGCATCCCACAACTCTTCAGGTTTTTGGTTATTAGTGTCTAATGCATCAAATCTACTCTTGACATGGTCTCTAAATTCAGGTGAGATAAACTCAAGTCCATATTTTGGCTCTTCTGGACTTCTTTTAACTTTCTTGCTTCAGTCTGAACTTGCATATGAGCAATTTATGGTCAATTCTGCAGTCAAGTTTGGCTGATGATATTGAGCTTTGCCATCTTCTTTTCTTACAGTGTAGTCAATTTTATAACTGTGTATTCTTCTTGGTAACGTTCAGCCCTTTATATTGTTGAAAGGAGTTCTGATGCGGCACTGTAGGATAAGGACTGGACTGCTAATCATAA
>NW_006408598.1:10395944-10398649 GCF_000296735.1 Chrysochloris asiatica
ATGGCACATTTAGTATTCTCCTTCAACACCACACTCAAAGGCATCAATTCTTCTACGATCTTCCCTATTCACTGTTCAGCTTTCACAGCCGTACTAGATGGCACTTAATGACAACACATTGTGGAAGAAAGGCATTTGCAATTAATAAGTTATTTGTTGTTGTTGTTAAATAACCTAGAGTCGGCTCTGACTCACAGCTGCTTTGCATAGGCTTACCAAGGCTATAAATCATATCAGGAGAAGAAAACCTCATCTTTCTTCCAAGGAGTGGCTAGTGGGCTCAAACTGCCAACCTTATGGCTTCTAGTCCAGTGTATATCCTACAGAGCCACTGCACTCCTCGAATAAGTCATTTTCTTGCAAAATTCTATCATGTAATTTTCAGCATCATTTCTATCTTGAAAACCATATTTTCCAATTCATAGGAAAAGACTGAGTAAAATAATATTTCAGTTTTATTTTCTAAAATACGGAAATTTTTTTGAAACTTATTTCAAAAATACTTATGGGAAAAAAATAGAACTTAAAGAGAATGGAATTTTCCAAGAACTTTTAGGAACCCCCTAGTATAATATGTTTACAAGCACCTGACACATAGAAAGTGTTACACACGTCAAGGAAATGGAAAACGGACAAAAACAATCAGGGAATTAAGTAGGAAAGGTGAATATCGCCTGCCATTCTATGTCAATCTTAAACAGCTACCTTCAAGATTAAAGAGGCAGCATCTTTTTATACACTGAAAAGTCTCTTGAAATAGTTTTCATTATGTGGAAGCACAAAGGGAAGCTTAGAATGTGTCAGTAAGAAGAATACCAAGTAATGTCAGATGTATGGCCATATGACCTTGCAGAACACAAGGGTCAGAGAGATTTCTGTATCAGGATATAGCCACATCTTTGCTTTCTATCATGTTGGAGAGACAACATAACCCAGTCTCTAGAAGGAGTGTTGGAGCTGGAGAAGCAGGATACAGCTCTTTCTGTCTAAGTATCAACTGGTCACTGAACCACCATGCTTCTGTTTCCTCAGCTGTAAAATGGGGATTAAAAACCCTTTCTACTCCAGAAGGTAGTTAATATTATGCAAAATTATGCATAAAGTCCTCAGAACAGTTCTTGATCCACTGTAAGAATTTAGTACCTATTGCCCAATGATTATCTTCCACAGGAATAAAAATGAAAGATATCAAAGCACTCAATTCTGTGACTCAGAATATAGATAATTTATTCTAATGGAAATCAAAGTAGTAGAATAATAATAGCAAACATGTGTTCATTCTTTTAAGTAACAAAAATAACACCCAGTAAGGTGTTTCTATTTAAAAGATCCTGTAGTGTAGTGGTTACGAGTTGGGCTGCCAACCGCAAGGTCAGCAGTTTGAAACTACCAGCGTTTCCACGGGAGAAAGATGAGGCGTTTTGCTCCCGTAAAGATTTACAGCCTCAGAAACTGTGTAGGGTCAACATGAGTTAGAAGTGACTCCACACTTCTTATCAACAACAACAACAACAACATCATATCTCTTATAGAAGAAATAGTACGAATCCATCTAGTCCAACAGTGCTTTAACATCCAATAAATTGTTCCCATGGAATGCTGGTGTGGGCCCTGTAGCTAACTTGATTAGCAGTCAACAAGGACTGGACTGCTAACTGAAAGGTGGTTGGTTCAAACTCACCAGGCACTCCTCAGAAACCCTATACAGGTGGGTAAGAGTTGGAACCAACTCAATGGCACTTAACAACAACAACAACAACATGTTCTTACTGAATTTTAAAACTGATGATAGTATCTATATGGAAAACAAGCATTCGTGAATTATATCTTATCACATTGGACTGTATTATTGAGTCATTGAATGATATAAATATTAACTCTGAATTGACTGCAACTCACACGACTCCTGTGATATAAATAAACAGAAGTAATTGTCATAATTTTATTCTCCTGATCTTCCTTTCAAAATAGTAACTATATGCTTCATTAAGATTGTTAACTTGAAAACTGCTACCTAGAAAAATCAAACATCTTATTTAACTGATTTTAGAGTTTGATGTTACAGCATGTTTATAGGCTGTTGATTTTCAAAGACACTAAAAAGAAAAACTTAATATCCTGTAAAGACAATCTGAAGGGTAACAGGGATTAATAGAAAAAAGATCCCAAATAAATCAGAAAATGAATGTTCTAGTCTCAAAAACCAGGAGCCTTGTTGGCACAGTGGTTAAGTGCTCAGATGCTAGCCAAAAAGTCGATGGTTCAAATCCACCAGTAGCTCTGTAGGAGGAAATCTTTGATGATTTGCTCCCATAAACATTACATCCTAGGAGGCCAAGGGAAAGTTCTACCATGTCATATGGAGTCCTACATGACAGAATCTACTCAACAGCGAAGAACAACAAAAACTGTCTTAAAACACCATTTTAATTGTGCAACTTAAGTCAGTTTATAATATGTAAGTCAACCAATGTATTCTTCCCTTTAACGTCTATTAGCCTCAATGTACTGATCTATATAATCTCAATAAAAACTATTTAACATACCTAGCAGATAGGGCTATTATAAGAATTGAAGGGATTTTATATATACAATACTTATGGGAAAAAAATAGAACTTAAAGAGAATGGAATTTTCCAAGAACTTTTAGGAACCCCCTTGTATAATATGTTTACAAGCACCTGACACATAGAAAGTGTTACACA
>NW_006408598.1:10398864-10422749 GCF_000296735.1 Chrysochloris asiatica
GAGTTAGAAAAGACTCGACAGCGTTTAACAACAACAATAAATCAAGGCGATTGGGAGTAAGAGGAGTTAATCTCCCAAAGACACAAAGCTGATAAGACCTAGTATCTGGAAAAAAAAAAAAATGAGCATTATCCTAAGAGTAACTAAAATTATATCATTATCATCTTATTCCAATTTCTAACATGACTTTAGGGAAATGCATCTCCAGCTTTTGAATTACCTCCAATCCCTGGAGTCCTGCAGATCAGAATTTAGACTTAAGAATGTGATTGACTTGGATTATCTTTCTAACCACCCTGTTGGGCAGCAAGGCAAAGAAAACCAAATCAAGTACCTGATTCATCCATGGTCAACGCATTGACTCACCTTCTTTCAATGTGTAGGTAGAGTTGCTTTGTAAAGGTGTGTAGCTGCCTGTTTATCCCCATGCTTTCTGTGATATCCTGCCTAAAATAATCACTCTTCACTACTGAGAAATTCCTTAATTCACCTCTCAAGTCTGCATTTATCAGGACAGAATGCTGCGACTACCTAACAATGCAGCACAAAGCAGGGCAGGAGGAATGTCACTAACTTGGGAGCTTACAAAGAAGGATTGCCAGCCAGGTTTGTTAGAGGATCAATGGTATTGAGAGAATGAATTGTGGGGAGTGGAGTATTGAACATTGAAAAGAGTGATGGGTAATCACAACCCCAGCCCACTAACAATGTTACAGAGGTCAGGGCTAAAAGATGTCTCCGTTCCCCCCTTTTAAAGTTCTTTTATGCTTGATTAGAGTTATTTTTCCTCTACACTATTCTGTTTTCTCAAGTGATTTCTTTTAGAATTTTAATATCAGTGACTAGCACCACCCAGTCGACAGTAAACATATCACTTACATTATTAGCATTCTGTGATTTTTATAGACTATACAGAAAATTATATGGAATGAGAATTTGGGAAAGCAAGAGGGCTATGCAGAACTAAAATTGGCCCATTACTTATAATGCAAAAATCTGCAGTGGTACATCATTAAGGCTACAAAGTGAAATTCCCTCCAAATCAAGGAATGAGAAAAGTGATTGTTCTCTAGGTGGCATTAATTTCCCTGCTATTGTGTATACTGTGTAATGAACAACATGTTGTCTTCATCTTACAAGCCCAGCTAATATACCTGGAATAAAACCCATGTGAAAAGCACTCATATTATAACTTAATGCTGTATGGAAAATCATCAGCTAGCTACCATGCTTTTATGAAATTTCAATTTGCTATGGTAAATTTCCTTTGAGTAAATGTCTTGAATTTAACTTCTAGGAAGGAAGATAAAGAGAAATAGGAGCATTTCCATCTTTCTTCTTTGACTTCCTATGTTCCTGTTGCTTTGTTAACTACCGTTGAGCCAGGTATGACTCATAGCTATTCTGTATGGAGTTTCCAAGAACAGCACATGGATTTGAATTGCCTGCTTTGCAGTTAGAAGTCCAGTGATTATCCAACAGTGCCACACCAATATAAATGTCTGTCTCCTGATAAGATAGAAGATTTAAATGGTTTTACGTGAGAAATCCAAGAAAGAATGCTTGTCCACCTTCTGTGGTGGTGTGTAAAGTAGCGTGCGCATTTGAATGGGTTTCAGAACTAACAAACAGCTGCCTAAACCCAACCAGGGGCCGCAGTGCTTCAGTGGTAGAAGTCTCAGTTTGCATGTGGGAGGCCTAGGTCTGATTCCTAGTCAATGAACCTCAGTATAACTATCACCATCTGTGGGTGGAAGCTTGTGTGTTGTGTAATGATTCTAAACAGACTTCAGTGGAAGTTTCAGAACAAAGATGGACCAGAGAGAACAGCTGGTTGAGCTTCTTCTGATAAGTCAGTTAGTGAAAGCCTTATGGATCACAATGGTGCAATCTAGTTGTATACAGGGCTGTTATTAGTTGGGGGCCTACTCAATTAGCAGCTAACAACAACAACAACAAACCACCGAGTCTGCGTTTCTCTAGTGTACTGTGGAATCTAAATGCTAAGAAAAGTTTTTCAATTGAGTATTTTGTAGTCAGTCTGGTTTTAATGTGTAAAATAGTGCCATTGTTTTTGTTATGTGCTGTCGAGTTGGTTTCAATTCATAATGAACCCTGTATAGGGTTTCTGCGAGCAGCTAGTAAGTTTGAACTGCTAGTGGATTTGTGCTGCAGTCCAGTACTTATACTACGGCACCCCATCAGGGCCCAAAATAGCACCATGGCACTAGTTTATATATAAACCCAATACAGGGATACTATGGGTCACAACCAACTCAACGACGCTTAATAACTACTATATATCTCTCTATATATACATTGATACTTATCATCTCTGTTCAAGATGGAACATGACTCATGTATTTAATAGTTTAAGTCTATATGTAGGACTTCTGAAGAAGTCAAAATTGGTTCTAGAATGAGAAGTAAAAATGAGCAAAATAACAATAAAAATGGGAGGGCAGCAAAGACACAGACACAAAAATGATAAGCCTAGGCATAAAAACCCTAAGACTCAGCAGTTAGCAGTAAACGCCTTGAGTCCTGGTGTGGTGCTGTAGGTTAATGTGCTGGACAGCAAAATTGGTTTGAGCTGCAATGTCAGTGGTTCAAGCTCACCAGCTGCTCCTTGAAAACCCTATACAGGGTCACTGTGGGTTGGAACAGACTCTATGGCTCTTAACAACAACCTTGAGAAAAGAAGAGGAGTCTATGTGGGGGCTTCAAAAGTTAGTGGAAAATTGAATGAAGAGATAATGGAATTTTTCCATGAATATTATGAAGCCAACTCACATCTATTTTTAAAGAGCCCTGGTAACATCATGGGTTATGCGTTGGGCTGCTAACTGTAAGGTCAGCAGTTCAAATCCAGTAGCAGCTCCATGGGAGAAAGATGAGGCTTTCTACTCTTGTACTGATTTACGGTCTTAGAAACCCTGTACAGGTTTGCTGTCGTGGCACTACAGGATAAGCAATGGATTGCAAGCCACAAGGTCAAGGTCAGTGGTTTAAACCCACCAGAAGCTACTTGGAAACCCTGCACAGGGTACTATGAGTCAGAACTGATTCGACAGGATTTAACAACACCAAGAACAAGTCGGAACCAATTCAATGACACACCACCACCAGCACATGTACTTTGAAGGGGATGTCTATCACTTTAAACTTTATGCAATTTTGCATATTAATTTCATCTTATCCATCTTGAAGGACATGTGTCACAGCTTCGTCCTATGACATATATGTGAATGTCACTTGGAAACTGTTTTCAAGTTTGGAGAAAGCTCTTTTAAGGGGTCAAGTTCAGTTGGCACCTGCCTTTTTCTCTTTGTCCTTTACCCTTATTCTAGTCTGGGGTCAAGATGAATACCTGAAAGAGATGTGGCTCTTTCTGAGGCCTTAGGTCAAAGGTTCCATGCTTACTTAACGGCACCATGGAAAGCCAGAAACAGCCGGACTCCTGATGAGAGTATGAATTCATTGCAATAGCCCACATTGTCTTCTTCCAAACTTGTACCAGTTAACTACAGCTCTTCATATAGTACCTTAATGCTTTTAAGGTTGCTGATACTCACAGTCAAATAATACTTAATCAAAGCATTACTTAACTACCCAAGTGTCCAGCTGTATCTGGCATGAGTAGAGGTAAGATATTCATAATAATATATGCACAAATAGGCTTCACCACAGGAAAGGACAGAAAAGAAAACAAAAATATCTGCTGTGAAGTGGATTCTGACTCACAGTGACTCGACGTGGGACAGAGTGGCTGTGTACCAGAGGGTTTTCAATAGCTGATATTTCATAAGTAAGTGGCCAGGTTTTCCTTCCAAGATGCTCTGAACAGACTTGAACCTCCACCCTTCTGGCTGGTAATGGACTATGACAATAGTTTGTACCATCTAGGGATTGATCAACGAAGGAAGGGTCATGTATATACAGTTCACCAAGTCTTTTCAGTAGACTTAACAGTATCTGACACATAATTTGACGGAGGAATAAATGAGTCCCTGAATGTGTAATGTTCACAGTTGTCTCTAGGTTGTAGGATTATGGATGATTTTAATTTCCTTTTGTATACTTTGCCATATTCTCTGAATATTTAAAATCAGGAAAAAACAATGCATAAAGGTTTGTGTTTTGTTTTGTTTTTTTGTTTACGTATTAAGACTGTATAGCTAAATTTTGTTGTTTAGCTTAATGATAAAGTGGATATTTGTTATTTTAATGTATCAACAGATCACACATTTTCCCTTCCTTCCTTCCTCTGCAAACTATTTTAGAAATAGAATAAAGTCCTGATAAAATTCAATATATAAGATGGGTATTACTGTGATCCCCAACAGGATGATAAAGGAGGTTTACTCTACAATTATATTACATATTTATAAAGGAAAACTTGGAAAGTGGTTTCCTTTACATTGATGGATGTCTGAACACGAACCATAAAAAAATAATAAAAAATTAAGCATCTTTGTTTTGTGCTGCTAAGAGCGCCTGTATGATATACAGTATTTCAATTCAGGGGACACATTCATCTTACGTCGCAGGGAAATTTTGTACACAAATCAACTGGAAACCCTCTGGGTGGTAAACCAACAACTTCTGGAACATTTCACAACGTGCTGTGATGTTAATATATTAATACCTATGGTGTTAACTGGGGGTGTTTTTGTCCTCCTTGGACAATTTGGCCATATCTGGAGAGATCTTAGATTGTCAGATCTGAGGAGTGTGTGTTACTGGCATTGGATGTATTCTAAAATGCAGTCTAGCTCCCTGCAATAATGAATTCGCCAGTCCAAAATATTAACAGTGCAAAAATCGAGACATTCTGCTTTATACATTTTCACCATGACTTTTAATTGTTTCTAGCTCTATAAATGGTTTGGCTGCTTTAACTTTTGGGTGTTTAATGTGTTGTTGGACTGCTAACTCCCAGTTGTCATTGTGATTATTCGAATTCATCGTGGCCCAGTGTGTGTGTGAGTAGGACAGTGCTCTACAGGATTTTCAATAGATGATTTGTTGGAAGTAGATCTCAAGGCATGTCTTCTGGCCTATGTGGACTTTAACCTTCAACCTTTGGATCAGTAACCAATCACTGCTGAAATGCCACCTTCTCATGGCTATCTCTAGTTCATTGTCCCGTTTCATATTCTGCATCTGAAACTCTCTTGCTTGCTTGTTTAGTGTTTGTCTCTCCAACAAAGGCATTTTATTAATTTTTGGAAAATGACCAAGGAACTCCTAGGACTAGTTATGAGGAAGAAAGTGATGAGACCTTTGTGAAGCTTGTGATCTGCTTGTAGATTCCATCCTTTCCAATCACACAAGTTTGTGTCTGCTCCTTCAACAGAATATGCTCATCTGCAAACCTGTGGAAATCTTTTCTATCTGTCTAGAATACTTTCCCCCTCCTTTCTGGCTAGTAACTCTTCCTCCCTCCCTTCTGGCTAGTCCTCTCTCCAGTAGTGCTAAGAAGTGAGTTATGCCCAACTCCCCAGATTTATGTTGGAATCCTAACCCCTATACCTGTGGATATCATCCTGTTTGGAAATAGAATCTTCTGTGTGCTGTTATTAGATCATTCATATCTGAGTAAAGTGAATTCTAAATCTATTCACTTTTGAGTTACAAAGAGTATATACGAGGGACTTCAAAAAGTAGGTGAAGCAGTTTCATGGTCTTTTAATTCCATTTTTCCATGAAGCTTTTGGAGCCCCCTCATATTAGTCCTGGACCCACACACATGGGAAGACAGATGTTGTATCCGAATCACCTGCAATCCACGGAAAAAATGATTCCTAGAACTACCTATGGTGGTGGTTATGTACCATGGAGTTGGGTCCAACTCATAGCAACACTGTATAGGGTTTCTGAGGCTGTAAATCTTTACAGGAGCAGAAACCTCATTTTTCTCCCATGGAATGGCTGGTAGTTTCCAACTGCGAACCTTGAAGTTAGCAACCCAACTCGTAACCAGTACGCTTCCAGAGCTCCTTTGAAACAACCTGTAACGAAGAGAAATTAACATGACCTAGACCCTGACTTTTAGCCTCCAGAACTGCGAGAAAATAAATTTCTATTCTTTAAAGCCAACCACTGTGGTATTTCTGTTATAGCTTCACTAGGGAGCTAAGACAAGCAGTTTATCTTTTAAGTATGACTCTTTGCTCTGACACCAAAATTGCCTTCTGTATTTACCTGGTCCATTTTCCTTCTTGCTTCCTTTTCCTGCCCTCTCTTCTGGTTATAAGTCCTGTGAAGGCAGGAATCATTCCTTCTACAACACTGTCACCGCGCCAGTGCTGGCCACATTGTTGCCACATAGTATGTGCTCAGTAAGTATATACTGACTTCTTATCCACCTCCTGCAGAACTGAAATTGCTTTTACACAAAAGTAAAATCTAGTCAAACATTTCATAACCCTTTTCTCTAGTCTGTTGTTCTCAAGAAATACTGCCTCTATGAACGCACCCCACTTGGCACTGTGCTTCTGCAAATTATAGGTGGACTACATGGGTTTACAACACACACACAAAATCACACTCACAAGCCCCTGTATTAACAGAATCATGTAGAAAATAACTACAGGAGAGAGAAAGAGATGAGAGAAGGCACAAACTGTCCACCCTCATTACACTGAAGCAAAAACTCATAATTGGTCTTTGGACTAAGGCTAGTGACTCACACACATAAACTCCATCTCTCACACACATACACATTTATGTGTGAAAATGCAAATAGCAAAACTCCACACTCGTTTTCTGAGGTCCTGATGATATGATCTGTGGACTCTGTAAGTGTTTACATGCCGCAAAACCTCTTAGTAGAAAAGCATGCTTCCTCCAGCCTTGTAGCCAGACTCCTGAAGCAGTTAAACAGGCTGTGTCTTGGCCTTAAGGATATTAACCACAGACTGATTTTTGCAAACCACACTGTGAAGTTCGCATTGATCTGCCAGCAGCATTTGAATCTGCAGGCAGAAATGAATTTTGGCTTTTTCTTGAATGCATTGGCATCCCACACTGTTTTGTTCTTCTATTAATTTACCATGTTCACCTGAACACTAGAAAGAAAGATGTTGGCTGGTTTGGAGAATTTTCTTTCTAATCCTCCATTTAATAAAACCTTCAACATAGGTCTTTTAATGTTTTGCACTTCTTCATGAAAACCATAATCCTAAACATCAGGAGAGTGAATCTTAACATGAATAATCAGGACTTAAGAAACCTGTAGTTGGAATTTGGAATCAAAACTTCATTTGTGTATCTGACTAAAGAGACTGTTTTGAAGACTAAGAATAATATAAAATGGAGAAGATAACACCAACTGAAGGTCAGTCAAGTCCCACAGTTTCCAAACAGGCCTTGTGCTAATTTTTTCTTTCTTTGATTTGTGATGCAGCCCACATCTCTGCCTTGGAGAACTAGCTGAGAAACTGGTCAGAACAAATCACTGTAACCTACCACAGCCTTATGATTTTGATGGAATGATTATTCTGGCTTAGGGATATTTATGAACTAGAATAAATTTTTCACATAAGCGAGCCCTCAGAGATCATATTCTACCTGTTCATGTTGGAAATAATAAAGCTAAGTCCTTCAGATGGAAGGAATTTTAACCAAGTTGCAAAAGCAGTGGTGAAGCTGCGCTATTTCTTCCTGGATATTACACTGTTATCACCGAGTTTACTCATCACTGTCTCTTCTCTGGATTTCAACCGTTTTTTTAATTGGTCTCACTGCTTCCATTCTTGCACACTCAGATCTAGTTTTGACACAATAGCAAAGTGGTTTAAAAGTGTTCATTTGTATCATTCTGGTGTTGTTGTTACATGCTGTCAAGTCGGTTCTGACTCATAACGACCTGTATAGTGTTTCCGAGGAGTGGTTGGTGAACTTGAGCTGTTAACTGCGGTTCAAACTGACCTTGCAGTCCAGCACATTAACCCAAGGTGCGGCACCCCTTGCAAGTATGCCTTGATATTCAAAGAGTAAATGGCAAGGATTTGACACTTGAGAAGACCATGTATGATCTGGCCCCTTCTGTTTCCCTCTTATGGCATGTGTCACATCCACTCATTAGCATACAACCACAATTGTCTTTCAGCTCTTACACTACACCAGACCTCACCCAGCCCAATGGTTTTGTCCTGACTTTTCCTTTTGTTGGGAATGTTCTTCTTTCTTCTCTGTGAATGATTGGCTGCTTTTTACTCTGTACCTTAGCTCAAGTGCCACCTTTCAGTTTTCTATCTTTTGTGAATTGGGTGAAGGCTTACAGAGCAGACCAGTTTTCCATTCAATTTTGCGTCATGTCATTGATTTCATTACCCACAATGGAACATGCCTTCCCCTACTTCCTCCCTGTGTTTTCTGTTTCCATTCCTCCTTTTTCTCTAACCCTTCTGAATTTTGTTCTTGAATAAATGCTGCCCTTTTGGCCTTGAACAGTTGATTATTCTAAGGCGTGTACCTCCCTAGTACTATTGCTCTCCTAATGGTGCTGGTGATGTGCCATGGAGTCACTTCCAACTCATAGTGACCCTGTACAGGGTTTTCGTGGCTGTAAATCTTAAAGGAGTAGAAAGCCTCATCTTTCTCCCACAGAATGACTGGTAGATGCAACCGTCTATTGTCTGACTGAAAATTGAGCCATGGGGTGAATTCATTTCTACACTTGAGGGGAGAATAAGGGTCCTAGCTTCATGAATTCCTTCAGTTTCATTGGATCAATAAACCTGGTCTTTTTTTATGATTCTGAGTTTTGTTTCACATTGTTCTTATACTCTATATAGAACCTTCTAATGTGATCCTTTTCAGAGCAGTTAATAGTGGTAGTGGGGCACCATCTAATTATTCTAGCCTTGAGATCCTAGAAATTGAGGTTCACATGATGCATTAGCCCCAGTGGTCTAATTCTTTTCATATATCTTTGATTTTCTTCATTCTTTTCTCCAGACAGGAAAAGACCAATTGTTAAAGTTCCTCCTTCTCTAAGAAGGCTTTTTTTTTTTTTTTTTTTGGTTTCTTTCACAGAATGAAGCACTATTTATAGTCATTTATTTACTATGTCTGCCACACACTGTTATTTTCTATTGTCCCTTCCTGCCTCAGTTAAGTAACCTCAGTGCTTAGAAGGAAGATGCTTCGGTGCCACAAGTAACTTGTGATCTACTACTAAACTTTCGATGGTGTGGATTGTGACACACTCTGGACAACATTGTGAAGTACAAGTATCCTGGAACACTTAATTGTGCTCAGGAGGAATCTCTACCTGGACCAAGAGGCAGCTGTTCAAGCAGAACATGGGAACACTGAATGGTTGAAAATTTAAAAAGGTGTGCAACAAATTTGTATTATTTCACCATACTTTTTCAACCTGTATACTGATCCGAAAAGCTGTGTTGTATGAAGAAAAACGTGGCATCAGGATTGGAGGAAGACTCATTAACAACCTGTGATATGCAGATGATACAACCTTGCTTGCTGAAAGTGAAGAGGACTTAAAACATTTACTGATGAAGATCAAAGAGCATGGCCTTTGGTATGGATTACACCTCAATATAAAGAAAGCAAAGTTCCTCACCACTGGACCAATAAGCAACATTCTTATTAATGGAGAAAAGATTGAAGTTGTTAAAGACTCCATTCTTCTTGGATCAACTATCAACACTTATGAAAGCAGCAGTCAAGAAATCAAATGATGTATTGCAATAGGCAAATCTGCTGCACAGGAACGTTTTAAAGTGTTGAAGAGCAAAGACATCAGCTTGAGGACTAAGGTGTGCCTGACCCAAGCCATAGTATTTTCAATAAACTCATATGCATGTGAAAGCTGGACAGTGAATAAGGAAGACCATAGAAGAATTGATGTTTTTGAGTTATGGTGTTTGGAGGAGAATACTGAAAGTGCCATGGACTGCCAAAAGAACCAATAGATCTGTTTTGGAAGAAGTGCAGCCAGAGTGCTCCTTGGAGGCCAAACTTCGTCTCTCATACTTTGGACATATTGTCAGGAGGGAACAGTTGCTGGAGAAGGATGTTATATTTGGTAAGGTGGAGGGTCAGAGAAAAAGAGGAAGACCCCCCACTGAGATGGACTGGCCAAGTGGCAGCATCGATGGACTCAAGCGTGGCAAGAGTAGTGAGGTTGGCCCAGGATCGGGCAGTGTTTCATTCTGCTATGCATAAGGTCACTATGGGTCGGTACCGACTCGATGGCACCTAACAACAACAACAACAACAATTACACTAAAGGTTGGCAGTTGGAACCCACCCAGCAGCATCTTGGTGGAAAACATGATCGATGTGCCTCCACATATGTGACAACCAAGACAACTCTGTGGTGCCATTCTACTCTGCGGTACCTAGTGTCCTCTTGTGTTGGAATTGACCCAAAAGTGTGTTTTGGTGGTAGCTTCTTTGTTGTTATTTGATTCCTATTCAGTTCATCCTTACAAGGAAAAAAAAAAAAAAGTGAACAAGGCTTCATCAAGGTTCTTCCCTCCCAGTCCAATAGATGTCTAACTGTAAGAAGATGAAGGTATTAAAAGAAATCTATCTGTTTTACTAGTTTCAATCACTATCAAATCACCACTTGGCCTGACTTAAAGGTTATTAGAATGCATGAAAACTAAAGCAACTGAAAGGTTTGACTTAGAAACCTTGAGTTTTAAAGTCTGAGAGGATGCTAAAGATCTCATTTAAATCTTTGATTTCATAGATGGATAAACTGCAGTCCAGAGAGATGTATCATCCCAACGCCATACACAGAAAACAGGAACACACACAGGCACTCCAACACTAACACCAAACTTTTCCTTGTTTGTTTTTAGTTAGCCACTTTCTCAAATATCCTATTTTGCCAAACCTGCACTTTAAATTATTATATCCCATTTACTCCAATCCAAGGTTCCAAATAGCCAGACAGTCACCCATCATTATTTGTTTGTTTGTTTTTTGTCTTTATAGTATACCAGGCACCATGCTATGTATCTTAGGAGTTTTGTCTCATTTTGTCCTCATAACATCAGCTGCTAACCCCCAGCTCATCAGAGGAAGACCTAGCAATCTGCTTCCATAAAGATTACAGCATGGAATCCCTATGGGGTAGTTCTCCCGTGTCACATGGGGTAACTGAATCAGAATTTACTCACCAGCCTTCAATAAAAACAAAATCATAGTAATTGGAGAGATGACAAAATAGGTTGAGCAAGCTCATCAAGTCACCAAAATAAGAAATGCAAATCTAGGAGAACAACCTGAGGACAGATTGGTGCCAAGTGATGTTGTGAAGCCCCCTATCAGCCTGCATCCATAAATGGTACTCCAGCGACATGCAGGAACTAACATGGTTTTCCAGAGTATTGTATTTTATTACATAAGAGCAGCTTTTTACCCAGTGAGAATATGGCTCCTTTTTATGTAAAGAGATTTTTATATTTCACAGAAAGCAACTGCAATACAAAGTCATATTTCACTCTGTTCAGAGCATGGATCTTCACAGACATCTTCATAAGTCAATAGGATTGGGGACAGGGAATTGTCCCTTGAGCATTTATTTATAGTTACGCTGTGTAAATTGCCGTGTACTTGAGAATCACTTAACCACATTTCAATCATTTTAGTAAAGCCTCTGGCTGGCATCACATCCCCATTTCTGAGGTGAATAAATGTATTGTATACATTTAAATACACACTCATTTAGTGTGTGTCAGCCTAAAACATGATATGGAAAGTGGTACACAAGATACAGGTAGTTTCTATACAAATGACACTCCTTCCCCTCCCTTGATATTTGAAACTATTAACTCTTTGGAAGCTAACTTATTTGCCAACAATACCTTGTTTCTGACAGACTCATCAGGATTTAGTTACAAACCCTTGGACTTTCTGTCTCTTGTCGGAACTTCTTAAAAGGGATATCATCTTCATTCCCTTTTGCATCTCAGAATCAACCCTGCTAGTGTGGGGATTATGACTTGGGCTGCTAACCTGCTGGTCAGCAGTTGGAATCTGACAGCTTTTTCATGGGAGAAAGATGAGGCTTTTTGCTCCTGTAAAGAATCCTCCACACAGTCACCATAAATCAGAACTAAGCAGATGGTACCTAGCCACCACCACCACCCAACATTCATCTTTTCTTCTTTTGGGAACTAAACCCCAATTTTACTTGGGTGATCTTATTTTTCACAGTATATTATGTGGTTTGCTGAGGTTAACATGCTGCAGGACATGTCAGTTAAAGGAAGACCATTCCCTTAACCCCAATCACATGATGAGTTCAGGGATGACAATATGGCAGTCATGACGATGAAACTCAGCCCAAATTCTGTGAGCACACGTGAGTAACAGAAGTCCTATGTTTCAAGACACTTTTAGGATCTGGTAGAAAATAGAGCTGGAGAGGCTAAGTGGCCAGTGACCATCCTCACTGTCTCAGGGAAAAATCTTTCCAGAAATTGAAACCAATACAGATCAAAGGAGCGCTAATGGATGAAGGGCCACGAGGGGAAGGAGGCAAAGGGAATGGCCACTTTGATTGTTTGCATCCCGCTGCTCTATAAAGTAACAACATCCATGACAATTTCAGTGGCTCCGCAGGATAAACACTGGATTGCGAACCAAAAGTCGACGGTTTGAGTCCACCAGCTACTCCTCTGAGGAAAGATGAGGCTTTCTGCTCCCTCAGAGATTTACCCCCTTGAAAACCCTGTACAGGGTTGCTATGAATTGTAACTGACTCCACAGCACTGGACAACAATAATATTGGAGCAGGGTGGCTCTGTCAGATAAACAGTGGACTGCAAGCCATGAGGTCAACAGTTCCAGCCCACCAGCCACTCCAGGGAAGAAATATGAGTTTTTTTCTGCTCCTGCAAAGATTGATAGCCTGGAAATCCTATACAGGTTTTTGCTATGAGTCACAAAACAACAACAGCATCATTTTCAACAAAGACTTTTGATTAAACATAAATTGAAAATCAATGCTTTTTTAAAAGCCTTCAATAGAAACAATAAGTTGTTATATTTTTATTACTGTGAGCTAAATTTCTAAAAAGTTCACATATGCTAAATGGTGCCTGAATGATTCCCTAATAAATTTTCATTTGAAGACTGACTTTACTGTTTAATCCATCATAGCTGGTGAAGGGTTACCTGGCCACCAACCCCAGGAAATAAAGTTGCTTTTGACCTTCTCTTTGGTGCCTTCATCCAAGACATCGGTAACAATGATGGAAACTCAGGCTAAGGGGCAGGATCTTTTTGGCTGGTAGACTCTTTACTAAATGCCCAGGTTCTATTTTCCTACTTAGCCCAGAGATAACCTGGTCCTCTTTATAAATCCTTTACACTTACAGTAAGTAAATTTCATATGATTCACTGACAGGAGAATCGACACTGCATAAAGACACAGAAAGACCTGGGACTACATTGAGAATTGTTTGGCCTTTAGTCCCATAAGATAACACTGAATAGTTTCTAACTCCAACCGTAGAGACTGTGAGAAGCTTTGGAATAAGTTCTCTTTCATCTTCTTATTGAGCACAAACATGACAAGAATTGCTCAAAATATTAGCAAGAGCTAACAATTTGAAACCCCTCATTCTAATGTCTTATTTTAAATAGGGACTGGGAGAGGTTAAGCAACTAGCCTAAGAAAGTGATGGAGTAGAAATTCAAATCCACTTCTGCTGGACTATCCTTCAGTGCATAACCGTCTCTTCCTCTCCTCTGCCATCCCAGGAAGCCACTAATAGCCATTGATCTGTATCTGTCTGACTATAGAAGTCAAAGCCACTCGACGCTGTGGTCCAATGAAAAGTAATCTAAGTTTAGATGTGGGTCCCAGCAGTCAGCCTTTTAGCAGTGAGAAAAGACGGACAGAAGTTGCAGCATTTGCTTGGGAATGATTTCACTAAAGGAAATCTACACCATCCATTCCAGGATGGCCTTTGATTGTATTACAATCTGCTATCGCTAAGGGCACTACATGTGACTGGACCATTGTTTTCAACCTTCTCCAAGCCTCCTCCCAGGACAAGCAACATTAGCATCGAATGGAACCTTGATAGAATTGCAGAATCTCAACTCCCGAGTGGATGCCTTTGATCTGTGGTGTTGGAAAAGAATATTGAAAATACCAAATTCTTCTGAAAGACTGTCAGAAGAATAAACTAATCTGTGGTGGAAGAAGTACAGACAGAAAGCTCCTTAGATGGCAGAATGGCTAGACTTCATCTCTCATACTTCGGACATGGGAACAGGAGGGGCCAGTCTCTGGAGAAGGACATCACACATGGTAAAGTGAGGGGTTAGCAAAGAGCAGGGGAAGACCTCAAGACAAGATAGACTGGCACAGTGGCAGCAGCAGTGAGCTGAAACATAACAATATTTGTAAGGACGGCGCAGGACTAAACAGTGTTTTGTTTTGTTTTGCATATGATCGCTATGAGTCAGAACTGACTCAATAGCACCTAACAACAACAACTCACACCTATTAACTCAGAATCTGCATTTTTTAACAAGACCCCTTAGATGCTTCGAATGCACATTAAAATCTGGGACCCACTGGTCTGAAAGAGCACTATCAAAGTGAGAACCAGGGACACATAGCATCTGAAGCATGCTAGAGATGCAGAGGGAGGAAGGCAGGATGAGGGCAAAGTGAGAGGGAGGAGGAAAAACATCTGAGAATGGAAGGAGGGAGGAAGAAGGAAAGAAAGTGTGAAGGAGGGAAAGCAGGGAAGAGAAGGTCAAGGAAGGAAGAATAAAAGGAGGAAGAATGAAATCCCCACATTAGCTAGGAATGCTTAGGTGCCAGATGCAATGAGGAATTGGAGTTATTGTTAGTTCGGTCAGGCAAGACAGCTTAGTGTAATGAGTTAGTGTCAGCCCCTCTGAAGATTTACATCGTTTTTAATGATCATGATTACCCAAGTGAATGGTTTCTTTGTAGAAGCAGGAGAGTCTAGGAAGCTTGTGAGTTAAGGAACATTAACAGCTCTTAGAACACATGCATAAGAAGAGCAGAGGAGAAATGTCAATCAGGCAAGATGTCGGTATTTTTAGGTTCCTGGAAAAAATTCAAAGGCCTCCTCCTGACCCTCTTTTCCTGGGTCAGCGTCTGGTCCCTTCCCACTATTCAGTCCTTCTGCTTTCTATCCCTTCAACCTTTTAGTTCCTTCACCACATCTTCTCCCAGTAGGGGTCCAACTGATGATAATGCCCATCAAAGAGAGAGGTTGAGGTCAAATAGCTCAGGAAGAAAATATCTCAAGGACTCTAATGTTTAGCTAACAATTGAGCTGCGTGCCCTCCTCCCCCTCCAGTTCTGAACCCCACAGTGATTGACTCATGAGGTGCAATTTGGTGTCTGGTTTGGATCCATGAAACCTCAAAATGCCAAAGTTTAGGTAACATATGTCTCTCTTCACGTGCCCTCGCTTTCTCTTTTTTTCCCCGTGTATCCTGACCTGTTAGCTCTTTTTCAGAATATCATCCTCAGAGGCCAAACGTTGGGCATCTTCTCAGAATGAGGAGAGCACATAATGGCAGGCACTTACCTTAGAACGGTATTTCTGGAGCTGGGTGATAAAAGAGAGCTACTGAATGATTCTGAAAATATGTTTCACTTCTTAATACCTCTTAAACAGAGTCAGACATTTTCAGTACAAAGAACAAGTCAAATGCATTTATAAGACTGCCAGTGGCAAGGCAATGTAGCTCTCCTAATGAGTTCAGAACTATGAAAATCCTCAGAACTAAGTTACCTTTGCCAGGTCACATGTATAATAGCACTGAGCTGCCTTTATATCATCTGACAATTCTCTGGCGGAGATTTAGCACATGGGCTCCTGGTGTGGCACTGGAGTGTTAGCACTGGACTGCAAACCACAAAGTTGGTAGTTCAAATCCATCACCTTTGAACTGCTCTTCAGAAACCCTGTATGGTGTCGCTATGTGTCAGAGGTGACTCGATGGCACTAACAACAACAGTAACCTTCCCCTTGTTGTTGTTGTTAAGTGCGGTGGAGTCGGTTCCGACCCATAGCGACCCTGTACAGGGTTTCCAAGGGTGTAAATCTTTACGGGAGTAGAAAGCCTCATCTTGGAGACTGCTAATTTGAAGAAATAAGAAGAGTCACAGAAAGTATGCTAGGAAGAAAAGGAAGAATCAGCTGTTGTAGTACTTAAAGAGCAATACAAGGAAGGCATGGGTCTTCCCCTTCCTTAAATGTTAAAAATGAAATATTTTCAAACACCGGTACAAGGAAGGACGAGAATGCCAGGAGTCTCTATAAATCTTCTCACTGGGATTTTTAGCAGGCTCTATAGGAGCCCTGGAGTCCTGTGTGGCGCTGTGGGTTCATGCGCCAGACTGCAAATCCATTTGAACTGCAAAGTCGGCGCTTCAAGCTCACCAGCTGCTCCTCGGAAACCCTATACAGGGTCACTGTGAGTTGGAACTGACTCACCGGCACTTCACAACAACATAGGAGACCTGGTGTGGCACTATGGGTTCAAGCACCAGTCTGCAAAGCTGTTCGAACTACAAGGTTGGTGGTTCAAGCTAACCAGTCACTCCTTGGAAACCCTATGCAGGGTGGCTATGGGTCAGAACTGATACAACAGCACTTAACAACAACAATAGGGTTAGTGGAGTCCTAGTGTGTCACTGTGGGTTAATTTGCTGGACTGTAAGATCAGTTTGAATCACAAGATCAGTGGTTCAAACTTACCAGCCGCTCCTCGGAAACCCTATACAGGGTCTCTATGAGTTGGAACTGACTCAACAGCTCGTAGCAGAAACAACAGTAGCCATTGTTAGCTCTTGTCCTCAACTTGCGGTGACCCTGTTCACTACAGAATTGCCTCATACTGTGCCAATTTTGTGATCGATTTCTGATAGACCATTGTAATCCAAAAGATGGTCTCCAGCTGATTTTTATATGTCTCCAGACCTTTCTGTCTAGTCTCTTTGTCTGAAAGCTTCTCTAAAAACTGCTCAGCATCATAGCAGCATGCAAGCCTCCAATGACAGGTGAGTGGTGGATGTATGTGGGGTGACTGGGAATTGAATTGGGGTGAGGATTCAACCATGGAAACACCACTGTTTCCTCTCTGTAAGATGGGGTAATTCTTATAACTACTAGATACACAGGTATGAAGATTTCATCAGTACACTTCAAATTCTGGCTTCATGTCTGTTTTCTATATACTTGGCTTGCATTACCGGACCATTTGGGGCTCAGTTTGTTCATCTGAAATGACACGATTATACCCACCATAGTCCCCACACAATTATTTTGTTTGAATAAAGTAACAATGTGAAGTGTATAACATACAGCAGTTCAGCAAGTCTTATCAATATATTCTCATGGCCCAGTTCATGGAATTGGTTGGAAATAAGCTTGAATTACTAAAATGAGAAACTCAGATTTCTTTTGGTAATATTTCCCCTGCCAGGAAGAGCATTACTAGTGGGAAGTCCATTCCAGGGGAATCAGCTTTTATTTTTGGCATCCACAGACCTCCTGCGCCTTTGGCGATGTTCATCGGAGAAACCAGAGTATTTTAATCTACAGAAGCCTCTTTTGCTTGACTGAGCCCAAAAGTGGCTGTGCCTTGTTAAAGACCAGTCGGGCAAGGGCACGCAGCTTCACATTATGGTAACAAGCCAATTAAAACCACACAATTATCCCCAGGAACCGAGCAGCATCTTCTCCAGAGGAAGGATGTAGAAAACAGATACACCACTGGAAAAGAGTGGCCAGATTCTGGGCATTGCTTTAACTAGCATCTGGGAACAGTGCCTTTGCCCAGCTCTCTGCAAGGGCTCCTACTGTGTCTCCTGAAATGCCCCATGCTCCCAATCCACATAAAATCATTTGCAGCCCTCTGTTCAAATCCAAAATGAGTTTTGGTAAAGAAAGAATAACAATATTGGGAGCCCCCAGAGAGGTAGCAAGATTAAATGAGTTTCTGTTTGTGGAAGTTTTTTGTAAACCGTAAAAAAGGGAAAGAAAGAAATAACAACAGAAATGAAACCAAATGTCAGTATCATTAGTGATGATACTGCAGGTACAACAGAGATGGAGTCAGGGTCAGCCTGCTCAGAGCTACAATTTTGGTTTACAGACGGTACATTTCTTGTAAAGCTGTGGTCTCCACAACAGGTAATTTCTGTGGTTTCACGAACTCTTCGATTAAAGATTGTTTTCTACCTTAATCTCATTCTTTTAAGCCAAAGATCGAACTTCACTATCCACCAACAGCAGGGACACCTTTATTACCCTGTGTAAACATTTAAATGACCATCCTGGCTTCAAATTTAGTTGCATTACATGAAAAAAGAAGACATTCTGTTTCCATCTAATAGAACCCCAATACTGACCACTTTTCTTTAATGTGATCTCTATCTGGGAGCTTTCTTTTGCTTCTGAAGGACTTTGTCTCTCATACTTCTGACATATTGTCAGGAGGGACCAGTCACTGGAGAAGGATATCACGTTTGCTAAGGTGGAGGGTCCTGGTGTGACGCTGTGGGTTAACGCGCCAGACTGCAAAGCCATTTGAACTGCAAGATCGGTGGTTCAAGTTCACCAAATGCTTCTCGGAAACCCTCTACAAGGTCGCTATGGGTTGGAATCAACTCAACAGCACTTCACAATGACAACATAACAACAAGATGGAGGGTCTGATAAAAATAAAAAGAAGACCCCCAATGAGTTGGACTGGCCAAGTGGCAGCATCAATGGGCTCAAGAGTGGCGACAGTAGTGAGGTTGGCACAGGATCAGACAGTGTTTCGTTCTACTGTGCATAAGGTCACTATGAGTTGGTACTGACTCGATGGCACCTAACAACAACAACAAAAATATGTGGCAGCCAAGCAAATGCAGAAGGAATGGGAACTTGCTACGGATTCTAATCTAACACCGCCATTCCATTTAGAAATTCAAGATGCTAGCATTCCACAGACTGTATAATTTTTTTCTTCTTAAATATTCAGAACTTTTGCTTTCAGGTATATTCTCCTCAGAATGACACGCTAGAGCTTTGAGGAGTCCCAGAGAAAATCTGGTGTTACTCAGACCTGGCACTTTAATTAGCAGTGTCAGAGCTGTCGGAGGCCAACCTTCAGAGCGTTCACAGGCCTTGTGGGTGACGGGATGTGAATGTCTTCGGCTATTTTTGTGCCAAGTCTCACAGAGACAAGTTCTCTTCCTCTGCTAAAGAGAAACATACAAAAGAACTCATTGTTGTAGAGATAATTCCAACTTGTGGTGACCCGATGTGCTCCAGAGTAGAACTGCCCCATAGGGTTCTCTGGACTGTAGTCTTTATAGAAGCAAATTATCAAGCCAGACTTCTGCAGGGTCAGTGGGTGAATTTGAACCACTAACCTTTAGGCTACTAGATGATTTCATGCAACTCACTTGTGCTATGTAGAGGCCCATAGCACACAGCAATTCCCTGCTTTTGCAGTCTCTGTGAATGTTCTCCAGCTTGGAAATGAATCTAGTTAGTTCAATCTGCATATCAAATCTGTGTCCCAAAAGAGTTCCTCTCCCTAGAAGAATGGATCAAAGCATCTTTCTGAGGCTTCACCATTCATTGAAAATCTCTCCAGGAATATCAAGCATGGCCAAAATCTGCCAAATCTTGCAAAGAGTCAAAACACTGGTCTAAGTAGGATGCTGGGGCAATGTGTTAAATATCTTTAATTAATCACAATGTGTTGCCCTTGATGATGGGGAGACATTTTAACATGAAAGGATGACCCAAATTAGCTTGATGTTGAAAGCAGCCGGGCCAGGGTCCCTTTAGAATACACAGCAAGATGATATGGTTGGACTCCCTAGTAAGAAATGATTAAGACAAAGAAAATGAAATCAATACATGTTAATAATGTCTGAGGGAAATTAAATGAAAATTGAGATCTAAGTGCTCAGAGTCCCAAAAAAGGTTTTTTGATGAAACTCTTTAAAAAAGAATTTCCAAGTTAAATAGAATCATGATGGGATGAAAATAAAAATTGAGGTTATGGAAATTATACTAAATTGAACATGTATTTCACATTGCCAGCTAAGTAGTGTATGAATTTCTAACTTGAGTTATTACCTAAAAATGCACTATTTTTTGTGTACATTATTTGTATACATTTATTCATTGTAGATGGGTAGATTCCACCACTCAACTGTCAGTTACTAAATTGCGGTGACTTGCATGTTGCTAGAAGATGTGCCACCAGTATTTCAAAGAATAACAGCATATTTGTACCCAGTCCAAAGAGAGGTGACCCAACAGAATGCAGAAATCATTGGACAATATCTTTGTTATTGCATGCAAGTAAAGTTTTACTAAAGGTAATACAGAAACGGCTGCAAGCATATATTGACAGAGAAGTCCAGAAGTTCAAGCCAGATTCAGAAGAGGCCGTAGAATGAGGGATATCATTGCTGATGTCCGATGAATCTTGGATGAAAGCAGAGAATATCAGAAAGATGTTTATCTGTGCTTTACTGACTACACAAAGACTTTTGACTGTATGGACCATGACAAGCTATGGACAACATTGTGAAGTATGAGTATTCCTTAACACTTAATTGTGCTCATGAGAAATCTGTACATGTACCAGGAGGCAGTTGTTCAAACAGAACATTGGAACATGGACTGTTTTAAAATTAAGAAAGGTGTGATACAGGGTTGTATTCTTTCACCATACTTATTCAACCTGTGTGCTGAGCAAATAATATGAGATGCTGGGTTCTATGAAGGAAAATATGGCATCAGGATTGTAGGAAGACTCATTAACAACCTGTGATATGCAGATGGTACAACCTTGCTTGTTAAAAGTGATAAGGAGTTAAAACATTTACTGGTGAAGATCAAAGATCCCAGCCTTTGGTACGGATTGCATCTCAATGTAAAGAAAACAAAAATCCTCACCACTGGACCTATAAACAACATTTTGATCAATGGAGAAAAGATTGAAGTTGTCAAGGACTTCATTCTTCTTGGATCAACTATCAACACTCATGGTAGCAGCAGTTAAGTATTGCATAGGCAAATTTGCTACACAAGAAAGACCTTTTTAATGTGTTGAATAGCAAAAATGTCAGCTTGAGGACTAAGGTGTGCCTGACCCAAGCCATGGTATTTTCAATCACCTCATATGCATGTGAAAGCTGGACAGTGAATAAGGAAGACCATAGAAGACTTGATGCTTTTGAGTTATGGTGTTGGAGGAGAATATTGAAAGTGCCATGGAATGCCAAAAGAACCAATAGATCTGTTTTGGAAGAAGTGCAGTCAGAGTGCTACTTGGAGACCAGGATTGCCAAACTCTGTCTCTCATACTTTGGACATATTGTCAGGAGGAAGCACTCGCTGGAGAAGGATATCATGTTTTGTAAGGTCAGAGAAAAAGAGGAAGACCTCCACTGAGACAGATTGGCAAAGTGGCAGCATCAATGGGCTCAAGTGTGGTGACAATTGGGAGGTTAGCCCAGGACCGGGCAGTATTTCATTCTGTGATGCATTGGGTCGTTATGAGTCACTGTGGACTGGATGGCACCTAACAACAACAACAACGACATGTGTAGACTCTATCTGACAATTATCTACTGTTATTCATAAGAAGCATTGTCTGATATTGTGCTGAAAGATGTAAACATGAACAGTACCTGATTATTGTTATATATATAGTACCAGAAGATGAATCCCTTGGGTTGAAGGCACTCAAAATACAAATGGGGAAGAGCTACTTCCTCCAAGTAGAGTTGACCATGATAACACAAATGGAATAAAACTTTTGGGACCTTCATTTGCTGATGGGGCACAACTTTGAATGAGGAGAAAGAGCCACACACAGATATTATAATCAGCATGTGGGATGTAAGAAATATGAATGTAGGAAAATTGTTGTTGTTGTTGTTAAGTGCCGTCGAGTCGGTTCCGACCCATAGCGACCCTGAATAGGGTTTCCGAGGCTGTAAATCTTTACGGGAGCAGATCGCCTCATCTTTCTCCCGCGGAGCAGCTGGTAGTTTCGAACTGCTGACCTTCCGGTTTGCAGCCCGATTCGTAACCGGTACGCTACCAGGAAAATTAGATGATATCAAAAATGAAACAGAACACATAAACATCAATATCCTAGGCATTAGTGACTTTAACAGACAGGTAATGACCATTTTGAATCAGGCAATCATTTGTTTTATGATTTCATGAACAACAAAGGGAAGACAAATGGCATAGCATTCATCCTCAAAAAGAACATTTCAAGAACTTTCTTGAAATCTTAGATAGGAAACTATCTACACACCTACAAGGAAAACTAGCTAATACCACTATTATTCAAATGTACACACCAAGTACTAAAGGCGGTGATAATGAAATTGAAGAATTCTACCAATTTCTTCAGTCTGAATTTGATAAACCTGTAATCAAGATACATTGGTAATTACTGGTGATTACAATGAGGAGGTTGGAAACATGGTTAGAAATTATGGCCTCAATAATAGAAAGGATGCTGGAGATTGAACGATTTAATTTTTCAAGACCAATGACTTATTCATTACAAATACCATTTTTAAATAGCATAAAAGGAGACTCTCCATATGGATGTCACCAGATGTGATACACAGAAATCAAATTGACTGTATCTATGGGGAAAAGATGGTGGGAAAACTCAATATCACTAGCCAAATAAAAGGGCTGACTATGGAACACATCAATTTCTCATACGTAAGTTCAAACTGAAGCTGAAAAAAACACACAAATCCACAAGAGCTAATACACATTTATATATTTATTCCACTTGAATTTAAATACCATCTCAAAAACACTAATGACTAAAGACCAGAAGATCTGTGGGATGACATCAAGAACAGCATACAGGAAGAAAACAAAAGGCCATTAAAAAGAGGAAAAAAGAAAAGGCTAAAATTCATGTTAGAAGAGACTCTGAAATTTGCTCCTCACAGTAGACATGGTAAACCAAATGTAAGAGATGAGTAAATCAAAGAGCTGAACAGAAAATTTCAAAAGACAACTAGAGAAGACAACGTCAATATTGTAATGAAATGTGCAAAGACCTAGAGTTACAAAACCAAAAACAAAGAACATGCTCAGAATTTCTCAAGCTGAAAGAACCGAAAGAAAAAAAAAAAACAAAAACAACTGCAAACCTCAACGTACAATATTGAAGGATTCTATAACTGTAGGTCAGTTTGAACCACAAGGTCAGAGGTTCAAGCTTACCAGCCACTCCTCAGAAACCCCCTATAGGGTCACTATGAATTGGTACCGACTCGACAGAACTTAACAACAACAACAACAGGTAAAGCATTGAATGAAACAGAAAGAATCAAAAGAATATGAAACGTATATACAGAATCACTGCACCAACAAGAAATGGTCAATGTTCAACTATTTCAAGTGGTAGCACATGATCAAGAACTGATGGTACTGAAGGCAGATGTCCAACCTGCACTGAAAAACAGTGCTCCAAGAATTGATGGAATAAAAATTGGAAAATTTCAACAAACTGATGCAGTATTGGAGATGCTCGCTCATCTATGCCAAGAAATTTGGAAGACCTAGACAGACTAT
Organism: Chrysochloris asiatica; assembly: GCF_000296735.1. Lineage (NCBI taxonomy): Eukaryota > Metazoa > Chordata > Mammalia > Afrosoricida > Chrysochloridae > Chrysochloris > Chrysochloris asiatica. Next base: position 10,422,492 of record NW_006408598.1, read on the forward strand.
TGGGAGATCCATATTTGTGCTGATTCCAAAGAGAGGTGAACCAACAGAACGCAGAAATCACCAAACAATTTCATTAATATCACATGTAAGTAAAATTTTGCTGAAGATAATTCTAAAATGACTGCAACAGTACATCAACAAAGAACTTCCAGAAATTCAAGGCAGATTCAAAATAGGATATGGAACAAGGGATATCATTGCTGATTTCAGCTGGATCTTGGCTGGAAGAAGAGAATAGCAAAAAGATGTTTACTTATG
>NW_006408598.1:10423464-10424850 GCF_000296735.1 Chrysochloris asiatica
ATGTTGGTATAAGTACAGCTGAAGTGCTTCTAAAAAGCCAGGATGGTGAAAATTCATTGCTCATATTTTTGACATGTTATCTGGAGATAGCATCCTGGAATAGGACATCATGTTTAGGAAAGTGGAGGGTCAACAAAAAAAGAAGATCCCAAAGTGATGCATTGGCACAGTGGCAGCAATAGTGGGCACAAGCATAATGATTATATGGATGGCAAAGAAGCAGACAGCACTTCGTCCTGTTGGCATAGAGTCGCTAAGATTCAGACCGATTCTATAGCACTCTACAGCAATAACACAGAGAGACCCAGAGGCAGTCATTCCAACTGAATTAGGGGATATCGTGTAGTGGTTACAAATTGGGCTACAAACCACAAGGTCAGCAGTTTGAAACTACCTGCTGTTCCATGGGAGAAAGATGAGGCTTTCGGCTCCTGTAAAGATTTACAGCCTCGGAAACCCTATACAGGGTCACTATGAGTCGGAACACAACTCCACTGCACATAACCACCACTACCATGTGGTTTAAAATCTGAAAATGTGTGCTTCAGGGTTGTACTGTTTCAATCTGTAGGATGAATAAACAAGTCAAGAATCTGGACTACATGAAAATGATCTTGAAGGAAGACTCATTAAGAACCTATGACATGCAAATGGTACACCTTGCTTGCTGTGAAGAGGACTTAAAGTATTTCCTGATGAGCATCAAAGATTACAGCCTGCGGTATGGATTACATCGTAGCACAAAGAAAGCAAAAATCACAACTGAACCAACAGCTAGCATCATGGTGAACAGAGAAAACATTGTAACTGTCAGGATTTCACTTTACTTAGCTTCACAATCAACACCCCTAGAAGCCACAGTTAAGAAGTCAAATGACGTATTGTGTAAATTTGCTGCCAAGAACTCTTTAAATGTTAAAAAGCAAACCTGTCACTTTAAGGATTAAGATACACCAGATCGAAGCCATGATATTTTCAATTGCCTCATATGTATGTGAAAGCTGGACAATGAATAAGGACGACCAAAGAGGACTTGCGTTTGAAGGATGGTGTTGGGGGAAAATACTGAATCTACTATGAACTATCAGAATAATGAAGGTATCTTTATTGGGAAAAGTACAGCTAGAAAGCATCTTCGTTGTATTTAGAAGTGAGGAAACTGAGACATCATCTCACATACTTTGGACATGCTATCAGGAGACACCAGCCCCTGGAGAAGAACATCATCTTGGTTAAGAAGAGGGTCAGTGAAAATGAGGAAGACCTATAATAAGACAGATGGACAAAATGAGGGAAGCAATAGTCTTGGCCATAGGAACAACTGGGACAATGGCCCAGGATTGGGCAGGGTTTTGTTCTGTTGTACATGAGGTTTCCATGACTCAA
>NW_006408598.1:10424950-10427824 GCF_000296735.1 Chrysochloris asiatica
TTTTTTTCTTTTTACTTTATATTGCAATAACTTGCCTTTCTCCATATTGGTATTCTTCACTAGACTAACGAGCAATAATAATCAGTATTGTTGATAAAATAAGGAAAGCAAGACTTCATCTCAGACACTTTGGGCATGGTATCAGGGGGGACCAGTCCCTAGAGAAAGATGTCATACTTGGTGAAGTAGAGGGTCAGCAAAAAAGAAAAAGACACTCAGTGGGTTGGACTGACATAGTAGCTGCAAAGGTGAGCTGAAACATAGCAATCAATTATTGTGAGGATAGTTCAAGACTGGGCTTTATTTTTTTCTGTTATATAGAGACTTTCTAGGAGTTGAAACCGATTCAACACAGATGTAAGTATCCAATAAAATAGATGCATAATTTTAAATAATGTTCTCTTCTGGTAATTCTGAAATCATCTTGTATACCTAAGTTTGTTAAACCCAGCAGTCCTGGTGTGGCACTGTAGGATAAGCACTGGACCACAAGGCTACTTTAAATTGCGAGGGTGGCAGTTCAAACTCACCAGCCAGGCTTCAGAAACCCTCTACAGGGCCGCTACGAGTCAAAAACGACTTGCTAGCACTTAACTGTAACAACATGGTTCAATCAAAAACCCTGAATTGAGGTAGACAGAAGGTGGGTGTCCAGTGCTATACGTGGCCTGGGACTGAGCACAACACATTGCAGAGCACTGGTGGATGGACAGGACTGTTGTCTTTGGATTCTCACTCTTCGACATATTCACTGAAACACTTTGAAGAAGTAATTCAACCCTCCCAGCTTCAGTCCTTTCACCTTTAAAGCAAGGTCATGAGAATATTAATCTATCTGGCCTCTCCCATAGCCAAACTTCAGGAACAGCATGACTGTACTCAAATCTTCTGAGACTTAGTGTCCACATATAATGTACATTTAAACAAATAACATGTGTTCTACCTACCAAGAAGGATTATGTTGTTGTTGTTGTTGTTGTTGTTGTTGTTGTTATGTGCTGTGGAGTCGGTTCTGACTCATAGCGACCCTGCACCTACTTTAATCATTTTATAGATTGTTGTTGTTGTTATGTGCCTTGGAGTCAGTTCTGACTCATAGCAACCCTGTACAGGGTTTCTGAAACTGAATATCTTTATGGGAGCAGAAAGCCTCATCTTTCTTCCATGGAACAGCGGGTAGTTTCGAACTTCTGACCTTGAGGTTCACAGCCCGATTCGTAACCACTATGCTACCAGAGCTCCTTTTCATAGACCATAAAAATATGATATATGTAAGGATGGCAGTGTACAAGAGATTGAACTGTACTTTTTATGATAAATATGAGTCAATCACAATGAAATCCTACAATATAAGATCAGACATATATTGAAAGAGCTGATAAACTAAGTAAACACATACCAATTTTTAGGGAGCAAATTTTATGTAAGAATTCTTAGACACAATAAACTTTTTCCTGCCTCATGGGAAACACTCAAGAACATGTCATTTTTGCTGTCTTTTACAGGACATTCTGGACTCTAACAGATCTTCCTGAAGAAAACAAGCTGTTATTCAACTATGCAACATATCAGTTTTCAGTGGGTCTGTTGAAGTCATTTACTCTTTGCAAAGTTTGAAGATTTAAAATACGTACACCATGCAAAATTCAATAGCCATCAAGCCATGACATCTGGCCTATCAAGTTTCCAACTTTGGAGGTCAAATTCCTTTGGGGTAGTGGAAAGACCTGGCACCCAGGACTTAGGGAGGTGACAAAAATGTACTTTTTCAGTGCCTTATGAAAGGATATCTCAATGGAAACTAAATACTTTTTTCCATCTTCATTTTGTATCACAATGAGGGAGTTTCACAAATGTTAATGTTTTTGAACTACAGAGGTAAAGGGACAGGAAAGCAGTTAAGCCCCGAATGGTATACTTTTGCTTAGGTTATTAATCATCAATGATATTCTAGCACCTTTCTATTGGAAACACAATCCAGAAACTCGCGGTATCAGCACGATCTGGGAGATTTTTAGAATGACAGCATCTTGAGCTCCTTCTCACACCAACTGATTAGGAAACCGTGTGATGCACCAAAGTCCCCAGCTGAATGGAGGATCCCCACCCTAGTCTGTCTGCGGAAACAGTAGGTATGAGTTCTGGCAGCCTGGCCTGACCCTAAGTTACTGTGTGGACACTGCGTGTCAGCAATAATCAGAACTTGAGATTTCAGTAAATTTTATAAGAAACACAGACTTCAGAGATTTAGCAATTAATTTCGCTAACAGTATCCAGAGATGAGAGCTCATGTGACTTGAAAATTGCATTCAGTTGACTTCTGCCACAAGACCCAGAGAAGGGGAAAAACCCAAACCATAGGAATAGATATAACATGGTTTGGATCGAATTTAGTTGGATTCTGTTCCTGCCCAAGGAAAGCAGGACAATCTGGGGAAAAAAGCAGAAACACACATTCCACCTCCTACCAAAACTCCAATACCCCCAAAAGAGGTTGGATTAGAAGCTTCCAAAAGTAGAATAAATGTATACATTTGTGATACGGTTCTGGAACCACATGTTGGGGATCTTTCTTATGCTGTGCTAATAGTATTCTCTGATGTTTTGATTTGACTACATTAACTGAACACTTAGATTCTCCACGGCAACCACTCAGTTAAATAGAACGACTACAACCACATAATAGTTTTTTGTCTTTTTTTTTTTTTTTAAGTTTTTATTGTGAATTATGTGTTAGTTTACATAGGTGAACATTATCTGTACATTCATCCCATCGTATTTTGTTTCATTGCAATGATCACAATCCCCTGCATGTATCATCAAACAATAAAAGGGTACACCCCAGACGCCTGCCCCCCGGCAGCCAGCACACAC
>NW_006408598.1:10428724-10429801 GCF_000296735.1 Chrysochloris asiatica
TTTCCATATAAAATTTGTAATTGTTTTTTCCATCTGTTTGAAGACTGTCATTGGAACATGGATTGGGACTGCATTATATGTGTACATTGCTTTGGGCAGTATTGACATTTTCACAGTGTTAAGTCTTCCTGTGTATTCTTTCATTTTTGTAAGTCTCTTTTGGTTTCTTGAAGTAGTGTTCCGTAGTTTTCTTTGTATAAGTCCTTTGTTTCTCTGGTTACATTTATTCCTAGATATTTCATCCTTTGGGTGCTTATTGTAAATGGTATTGCTTTCCTAATGTCTTTTTCAGCACTATCTTTATTGGTGTAGAGGAATCCAACTGATTTTTGGATGTTAATGTTATACCCTGCCACTTTGCTGAATCCTCCAATGAGGTCTAGTAACTTTTTTACTGAGTCTTTGGGGTTTTCTATATAGAGGATCATATCGTCTGCAAATAGAGAGAGTTTTACTTCCTCTTTGACAATTCGGATGGTCTTGATTTCCCTATCTTGCTGTATAGCTCTGGCTAAGACTTCCAGCACAATATTGAATAGGAGGGGTGACAACGGGCATCCTTGTCTGGTTCCTGTTCGCAGAGGGAAGGCTTTCAGTTTCTCTCCATTGATAGTAATGTAGGCTGTTGGTTTTGTATATATGCTCTTGTTTATGTTATGGAATTTCCCTTCAATTCCTAATTTATTGAGTGTTTTTTATCAGGAATGGATGTTGGATTTTGTCAAATGCCTTTTCTGCATCAATCGATATAATCATGTGATTCTTTTCTTTTTTCTTATTTATAGGGTGGATGATGTTGATTGTTTTTCTAATGTTGAACCATCCTTGCATCTCTGATATGAATCCCACTTGATCATGAGGTATTATCTTTTTGATGTGTTGCTGGATTCTGCTGGCTAGGATTTTGTTGAGAATTTTTGCATCTAGGCTTATGAGGGATATTGGTCTATAATTTTCTTTCTTAGTGATGTCCTTCCCTGGTTTTGGTATGAGGGTTATGCTCGCTTCATAAAATGTATTAGGAAGTTTTCCATCCTTTTCTATATTCTGGAATAAACTGAGTAGCATTGGTGACAG
>NW_006408598.1:10432412-10447129 GCF_000296735.1 Chrysochloris asiatica
TTCTCTCATTGTCTTTGATTTTGGAGAGCTTGATTATGGTATGTCTTGGTGATTTCCTTTTGGGGTCTATCCTGGGTTTCTTTCAGCTTCTTGAATGTTTATGTTCTCATCCTTCAAGACGTTAGGAAAATTTTCTTCCAGAAGCTCTTCAACTAACTCTTCTGTAGACTTCTGTGATTCTACCTGTTCTGGAATGCCAATGATTCTTAAGTTATTCCTCTTCATGTTGTCCAGCATGAATCTTAGACTCTCTTCAGACTTTTAATCCTTTTTTCTGCTTGCTCATCTATCTTAGCAGTATTGAGAGATTTGTCTTCCAGCTCACTAATTCTGGCTTCCATCTCTTCCATTCTACTCCCTTGCCCTTTCAGTGCATTGTCCATTTCTGATATTTTACTATTAATCATATGGACTTCTTTTTCCAGGTTTTGGATTGCTTCCAATGCTGTATCTATATTGTTTGATTGCCCCTGTAACACTTTCTTGACTTCTTATTTTCCTCCAACCTTTTCAGAGCATTTGAATTTGTTTCCACATCCTTCTTCTGAATTCCTTCTCAGGCAGATCCAGAGCCTGCTATTCTACTGGAAACTCTGGGTCTGCTTCCAGCTCATTTGTCTCAGTTATTTTTTTCTGTTTTTGGACATATGTTGAGATCTTTAATTGTGTTTTCTTGGACATTTTCAGCAGTTATTTGGGTTTTTAATGCTTAAATGGGTGTATGTTGCTTTTTGTTAAGCTTGCTGAGCATCTCTTGGTGGGTATTATCTGGAGATAGGCTTCTTCTTTCATGTGTAATGCCTAGCAGCTGGTTTTGGCTTTTGTCCAGATGGTGGGGTATTACAGGGTATGCATGTAGCTTGGCTATGTGGGCACAGTTGCTGTGTCTTCTTGGGTAAGGTAGGGGGAGAAAGCTCCAACCCCTGGGAGAAGAGTAAGGCCAAAAAGATCAAAGACAGGAACAATATAAAAGCAGAGACAGAAACCACCAATCAAAAACAAAAATAAAATTGTGATTGACACTCTCCACTGGCCTTTGCTGTGCAGGTAAGGATGAAGGGTCCCACCTAGTCAACTTTGGGCCTGGGTCTCAGAGTCAGATGTCATAAGAAGCAGCCTGTGGGTTTCCTCTCTTTGCTGTTGTTGGAAAACTGTTGGTGCAATGCTGGACCCTTTTGGGAGTATGCTCCCACCCGCCTGAAGATGTCTGGGCTAGGCAGTGAGGGTGTGATTGGAGTGAAGAGGAAAGATACATGAAAAATGAAAAGTGAAAGACGAAAAATCGGCCACACCTCTCTCCCCAGACACGCATCTCCGTGGTTTCTAGAGCTGGGTCACTGCCTCTGCTTGGCTGTGGCCAATAGTTTCTTCTTTTTTTCAAAAAATACGTTCTTTGATGGAATAGTCAAGAGTGAATTGAAAGTTCCTTGCAAATTTTTAAAAGAGGAAGACACAATATAACACAGTGATGATACTTAAAATACTGAACAACACATCATGCATACATGCTGACCAATCAGAATCAAAACATTATAAATATATCAAATGCAATCATGTCAACTGTAAAGAACCAGTAGGTACTGAAAGAAGGTTAGCTTTCGTTTTGAACCAGTTTAGTCACTTAAACACACACACACACCACTTTATATTTTGAAATGATTTTAGATGTACAGAATACTACAGTATTTAAATTGTCATTGTTATTGTTAGGTGTCATTGAGTTGATTCTGACTCACAGTGACGCTACGCACAACAGAATGAAACGCTGCCTAGTCCTGTTCATCCTCACAATTGTTACGCTTGAGCCTATTGTTCCTGCTACTGTGCCAATCCATGTCATTGTGGGTCTTCCTCTTTTTCTCTGACCCACCACTTTATGAAGCATGATGTCCTCCAGGGAATGACAACTTTTGACAACATGTCCAAATTAAGAAAGACAATTTCTTAACATTCAGTTTTCTAAGAAGAACATTCTAGCTGTCCTTCTTGGTGATGGTGTTAGTGTGCTGTGGAGTCATTTCTGACTCATAGTGACCCCCGATAGGATTTCTGAGGCTGTAAATCATTATGGGAGCAGAAAGCCTCATCTTTCTCCTGCAAAACAGCTGGTTGTTTTGAACTGCTGACTTTGAGGTTAGCAGCTTGGCTCGTAATCACTATGGTACTTATGTTAAAAATAAGAAATTACCAGTAATACATTGTTGCTGTTGAATGATTCCATGTAAGAAAGGGCTTCAAAAAGTTTGTGGAACAATTTCATATGTCTTAGTTTAAATTTTCCAAATTTTTTTGAGGCTTCCTCATGGGATGTACAAAATATTCCCAAACCTTACACCTTTTTTTTTCACAATAGTAGTAGTTTGATTTCACATTTGCAGGTACTCGGTCAATTTAACACTGGGAGCATCTGCCTCATTTTCTTTGACCTTTTACCACACATGATAGCCTTTCCTAGAGATTGGTCTCTTGTACTAACATGTCCAAAGTCAGTGAGATGAAGTCTCATAATCTCATTCCTAAGGGATATTCTGACTGGACTATCTACTAAACTAGTCCCTGAGTGTTACAAATGGTTAATGGGCTCAGCTCCTAACTCAAAGTTTGGAGGTTTGAATCCATCCAGAGGCGCCTCAAAACAAAGGCTGACCATGTCCTTCTGAGAGATCAGCTACTGAAAACCCTGTAGAACACAGTTCTACTCTGAAACGTGAGAGCTCACCATGAGCTGGAGGTGACCTGACAGCAAGTGATGGTTTTTGTAATTAACTAGGGACTTTAGTTGGATATTTGTCTGTTTTTTTTCTGTCCCAGGATCTTACATTGCATTCAGTACCATGACTCCTTGTTTCCTATGATCTTTAGAGCATTTCCTTGTTTTTCATGATCCTGAGAGTTTCCAGGAGTGCTATCTAGATATTTTGTAGAAAGTCCCTTAAATTGGGCTGTTCAGATGTTTTCTCATGATTAGACTGAGAAGAATACCACTGAGGTGAAGTGCCCTTCTTACTACATTATTCATATCAGCACAGGGTTTCATTGGTGATGTTGAACTAGTCTTTGGAAGCAAATCACTAGCATAAGATGTAATAGGAAAAGTTTAGAGGTCACTTTTAGAAGTATATACAAGTCCTGGTGTGGAACAGCAAGCTCATGCTCTGAACCACAAGGTCAGTTTGACCCACAAGGATGGTGGTTCAAACTCACCAGCTGCATCTTGGAAAACCTATACAGGGTTGTTGTTATGAGTCAGAACTGACTTAACAACAATAATTCCCTTTATATGGAAAGAGATCATTTATTCATTTGTAAAATGGTGATTCTGGTGTGGTGCTGTGAGCTAATTTGTCAGACTGCAAAGTAATTTGAACTGCAAGTTTGGTGGTTCAAGCTCACCATCTGCTCCTTGGAAACCGTATACAAGGTCACAATGGGTTAGAATCGACTCAATGACACTTAATAACAACAACAATGGTAATTAACTCAAAGGTTCATTGTGAGGATTAAATAAACTAATGTGGACTAGGAATTTAGCCTAGTGTTTGGCACATAGTCAATATGCATTTGCTCATGTTTTTACTAACTCAGCAACTACCCACTGAGCACCAACAATGTTTTAGGCATTATGCTAAGAACTGGAATACAATGATTTCAAAACAACAGAAATATTTCCCTTTCCTTATGTATTTAACTCTCAAAGGAAAGACATATTAAACAAACACATAGAAAAACTTAACATAATACATTGCAGTAAATTCGATGATGGAAAGGTCAGAAATTGGATTATGTTTAAAAATTGACAAAATGTAAGAAATGTGAATGGTGAAGGATGAGGCTAATTTAAATTTTGCGGTTGGATGGTGGAGCTTCAAAGCAGTACTCACTAACACAGTTAATGTTTTGCTGAGATCCCAAGAATAAGTGAGACAAAAACAGAACATGTGAAGGGAAGGTGTCCAACAGAATAAAAATCATATGAAAATGCCCCAACGCTGGAAAGAACGTCAAGAACTCTGGAAAAGGAGAGAATGGTTGGAATGCTATGAGTGAGGGGACATGTGTGGAGATGGGAGATGGTGCTAGACAGGGAAGAGTAGGATCTCAAAGTTCTTCTTTATCCATAGTCCAACCATGGAAGGATGCTATGCTGTGGGTAACATAAGGTGATCAGTCAGCCAGTAACAAGTAATCATGTTGGCGGCAGTGTGGAAAGAGATTGGAAGAGATGCAGACAGATGTAGGAGATGTGACTAGTGACGCTAGTTCAGGATTTGGAGGAGAGACGGCGGTGGTGGCAGACATGGAAAAAAGTGAATGTAATCACTCGATAAACACAGGAACACATAGCATAGTCTCTCAACTCTGCGACTTCTATCAGATTATCTGACTTGATGTGTATCATACCGAAACCTGTGAGGGCCAGAATTCATCAGGACTACCTTGTGTGTCTGTTGGTATTGTTAAGTGTTGTCACGTTGTTTCTGACTCATAGTGACCCTGGAGAGGGTTACAAATTTTCGACCTTTGTCAGGGTGCAGTATTACCACTTTTCTATCACTTGTTTTAATGGAAAATATTTTAACCTCCTTACACAGGTTCTGATTCTTGCAGGTTTTCTACATAATTAACGTCTGTTCTTACAACCCAGAGTCAAATCTTCTGGTCTACTGTCCTACAGCTACCCAGTACCATTCTGCACAGTGCCAAAGTCATGACGATGCACAACTAACATTTTACAAATTGATACCCTTCAATGACATCTTTATCTCCTAGAACTCCGGAGACACTGACAGAAAACTGCTGCGGATTATCTGAATAGAGAAAATCTCTCAAAGACATCGAAATGGTTGTGGCTATTGATAAGTGTCTTCAAGTCAGTTCTGACTTATAGTGACCCTGTACAGGGTTTCCAAGGCGTGTTAGAACCGTCAACCTTGTAGTTTATAGTCCAGTGCTTATTCTGGAGCACCACACCAGGACAGCACGTAAATAATAGTACACGTCAAAACTATTGTGCTCTCCTGCCAAAAATCAATGAAGACCAGGTGACAATAAAAATACTTTATCCCATTACTTACCTGGTCTGATGTTTAAACCTAATATAAAAAAAAAAAAAAAAAAAAATGTTTACTACAATGTTCTGGCTTTGAAAAACAGTATGTATTATGACAGTTAAAACTAATATCCTACAAAAAATCATTACTATTGAGTTGATTCCAATTTACAGGGTAAGCTTTGTGGAAGCAGATTGCCACATCTTCCTGCCAGGGAGCAGGTGATGGGTTTGAACCACTGATCTTTTGGTAAGTAGGTCTTCCTGATATTCTGAAAGGGAAAAATTATTAGCAAGTTAACTCATTCTAAATTGATCAATTAGCCTCTCTGATGTCACTCAAAATATACATGTTTGTCAAAACTGAAATGTCAGTTTGTTGTAGATGTAAGTGTTGGTGAGTCAGAGAAAATACACTCATTTTCACGTCCTCTCTTTCTCTCTCCAGCTATCCCTTCTGCAGACGCTGCATTCAATACTTTCACTAAATAGTAAATCCCAAAAACCTCAGGGTCCCTTAAGCAAATAAATCATTCTTTTTTACAAAACAAGCTGATGAAGAAACAGACTATACAAATCTATGACATGGCTTTTGTTTTCCATTAGTGATTCCTGTACTTTGGTCATTGACTTTCATATCCTCTGAGTGAACATCTATCCAATAAACCAATCATCTACAGCCATTGACTGATACTGAGTCATACTGTCCCCATAGAACTGGGTAGGAATGGCCAATACAGGTTTCCAAGGCTGTAAGCTTTATGGAAGCAGACTGCCACATTTTTCTCCTGCAAAGTGACTGGTGGGTTCAAACCAACCTTTTGGTTAGTCACCAAGCACTTTAACCACTGTGTCACCAGGTCTCCTTATACAGACAACAGTTAGCTTCAAAAAGGAGAAGTTCAGTGGGATATAGAAAGAAGTTCAGTGGGATATAGAGTTTCTTTCCTATCAATGTCGCACTTGAGGAAGAATAGTGGCAATCGCTGGTTGTACCTCTAGTCTTTTAGCAAGGTCCTCAATTCACAATACTTCATTTGTACATTGAAGAGCTGTGAGTGTTTTTCATTACTCAGATTGTATGATTAGTTGTGAATAGATACAAAACAATAAATGTAAATGGATTATGTTTTTCTAAATTGGACACAAACCAGATTTACCCAGTATAGATTTGTCAGCCAAACCTAATAAAAGAAAAAGAATAATATTTAGCAGAAGGTCATTTTGAGAACTAAAAGGGTTCTCTTTATTCCTTCGCTATCCAGTCATACTTCTCAGATTGGATCATTCTACTTTAATCTAATAGTTTGGGGTTATAGATGACCTACAGATGAATGAATACTCTTCATTTTCCCACTAGCATGTATTTGATGTATTGTTTCTTTTTTTGACAAAATGGTCAGTCTTTGGAATGGTTCCTATTTAAAAACCAAAGTTTTGTTTTTTTGAGTGGAAAGGAATTCATTACTTTTATTTCCTCACTGCCTTTTCAATCAGGTCATGTGGCATTCATTTCCTCACTGCCTTTTCCACCGGGTCACGTGGCAGCCACTTCGAGGGTTAGCTTTAGCCCGAGTATCAAATCATCTTTCCTATTTATAGTACGATGTAGGCTGGGACTGTGGGCTTGGTTGGCTGCCAGCAGGATTGATTTGATATCCTCTGATCAATCAAACAATCTCATTACTTCCTTCTGTCTGCATAGCTCCAAGCCCTTAGGAGCACAAGTCAGACATAAATAAACTAGAAGGGCACTTTTAGAAAAGTGGGGCTTCATTGTGGTAGGCCCACAGCTAAAACCTAGAGTTATGAGTGATTTTCCTACATATCATTCACTGTCCTACACAAAAGTAGTCACTATCAATCACAGGATCTCTGCTTTACAAATGGTTGGAGTCCAGCAGTGATATTTGGAAGGTAACCTCTGTCATTACAAGCCCGCTCCCCACCATGATCGCATATGGAAATGGGTTTCATTCACAAGCTTATATACAAATGTCGGTAGAAGAGTTCTTCCAAATTTGAAAATATTCAGAGATTTGACTGAAGTTTAGTCTGGTATTGGTTGACTTTAGTGAAAAAGCACACCTTGAACATGCTACCTCTACTAACAAGCGTCTCAGGTGGCTAACACTTGAAGTAATTTATTGGCACACCTTCTCAATAATTATTTTCATCTTGTCCTCTGTATACACTTACATACTTAAAATGATCATATTTTGTCTTTTAACCATGAAGACCAAAGCCCAGTATGGACCATACTAATTTCTCAACATATAAACTGTGTATGTATCTATGTGGGAGTCCTGGTGTGGCGCTGGGGGCTAATGCATCAGATTGCAAAGTTGTTTGAACTGCAGGGTCAGTGGTTCAAGCTTACCAGCTGCTCCTTGGAAACCCTATACAGGGTCGTTATGGGTCATATTTCACTTGACAGTACTTAAAAACAACAACAACATGTATGTACATATGTATATAAAGGGACTTCAACAAGTTTGTGAAAGCACTCCATTATCTTTTAATTCCATTTTTCCAAAAACAGTTTGAAATACACACACACACACACACACACACACACACATTTTGTGTCTTACTTTAAAGACTCAAAGAAACTGAATCCTGGCTATGTTTATAGATTTACCAATTAGTTTTGCAGCTTCTGTTAAGTAATAAAGAATAAAACCATTATACAGTTGCCACGTTGTAAAGACCTGTAATCTGAAAGGTCATATAGTAAAAACCTTCACTCTGCATCAACCTGCACTAAAAGGAGTATAAAGAAAGACCTTTCTAATTTGTAACTAGCTACCTAATACAAATTTTTACTAATTAAACAGAAACCTGATCTTCTAATTTAATATACAGTTGGTCAAGAAGAGTGGCATGATAAAATTTACCCCAGGAAACTTCAGAAAATCAGTAATATACCATCATTGGTGCCAGCTATCTGCCAGAAAGTTGGAACATGGCTTAATGCATTTCCATTGGATTAGGATTTTCCAATCTGATTGCAGTGATACAATGTTAGCACAAGATGGTTAAGTATCAAAACAAAGCAGGAGAGGAGTGCGAAACAGGTATTGCACAAAATCAGAGCTTGAGTAGAAAAGGAATGAAAAGTGATACCCAGAGTGGTAGTGATGGATTTATTGAGGGATAAGACTTGAAGTAGGTCTTCGTAGATATAGAAATAATCATACAAGACTGGACAGGCCATTTGGGAAGGTCTAACTGATGCTGTAGGATAAGCACTGGACCACAAGGTCGGTTTGAACTGCAAGGTCGGCGGCTCAAACTTACCAGCTGCTCCTCAGAAACCCTATAAAGGGTAGCTATGAGTTGGACTGACTTGACAGCACTTAACAATAACAACAACAACGTACAAAAGGCGACTCCTAGTGTGGTGCTGAAGGATAATGCACTGGACTTCAAGGCCGGTTTGAAATACAAGGTTGGTGGTTGAAACTCACCAGCTCCTCCTCAGAAACCCTACACAGGGTCACTGTGGGTCGGAACCAACTTGACAGCAGTCAACAACAAGAGCAACAATAGACACAAGGAAGTCCTGGTGCAGCTCTATAGGATAAGCACTGCACTGTTAACCACAAGGCTGGTAGTTCAAACCCATCAGATGCTCTTTGGAAAATCTAAGTAGCATTGCTATGAGTTAGAACAAACTCTACGGCTCTTAACAACAGTGCGTACAGGAGCAGGGAGACAGGATTGTAAAAGCCCTGTACGATCTAACCAGTATGCCAACCTGCTGTATAACAACCTCGCAGGTTAACCTTTATTTCTATCCATGGTTATAGATGGTTTGCAGGTATTAATGCTCTGGCAGCGTAGCAGTTACAAATAGGACTGTGAACCTTAAGGTAAGCGGTTCGAAACTACGAGCTGTTCCACGGGAGAAAGATGAGGCTTTCTGCTCCCGTAAAGATTCACAGGGTCGCCAAGAGTAGGAACCGACTCCACAGCACATAACAACAACAACAATGCATTTAATCATCAGACAAGAGTCATAAGCTAGGTAATAGTATTACATGCATTTTACAGGACCGTCACAAAGATTTTAATATCATTAGTTCAGTGTTCGGGATTGAAATGTACTCCTCAATAGTAGGTGTTATAAATCGTAACATTTATACATGTGATCAAGGAGCCGTGGTGGTGTTGCACAGAAGCACTGGATGGCTGTCTGCAATCACCAGTTCAAACCCATTAGCTGCTCTAAAGGAGAAATATGAAACTTTCTATTCCCACAAATATTTACTAAACCCGATACAGGGTCTCTATAAATCGGAAGCATCTCAATGACAGTGGGCTTCGGTTTTGATTTTATGCCTGTGGATATAATCCTAATTGGAAAGGTTTTTATTTGTTATGTTAATGAAGCAGGACCAGTGTAGGATTTCTCTTGAGATATAAAAGAGCAAATTAAACAAGGAAGCACAGGGATGACAAACCACAAGGATCTCACCCAGGAGCTGGGTAACAGAAGCTGCAAAGAGAAGAGACTGTCTCCCAGAGCCAACAGGGAGAGAACGCCTCCTGCTATAGTCAATGGCTGCATTTGCACTGTAGCCTCAAATTGTGAGAACCTAAGTTTCGATTTGTTAGTTGTTACTGTTGTTGGGAAGGGCTATCAAGTTGGTTCTGAATCATAGCAACCCTATATACAGTTTCCAAGGAAAAGTTTATAAATATACAGTACTAACCTTGTGGTTAGTAAGCCAGTGTTTATCCTACAGAGCTACACTTTTGTGTTCCTTCTTTGATAGCAGTGCTACTAGATGGCTAAGGCAGAGTTTGGTACCAGAAGTGGGGTACTGCTCTAACAAATACCCAAAATGTGGAAGTGGTTTTGAAATTGAGTAATGGGTAGAGGTTAAAGGAGCCATGGTGGTGCTGTAGGATAATCACTGGACTCTAACCACAAGATTACCGGTTCAAATCCACTAGAAGCTCCACAGAAGAAAGACGAGACTGTCTGTTCCCATAAAGATTTACAGTCTCAGAAACTCTATCTCAAGTCTCTGTGAGCCAGATTTGACTTAAGGACAGTAGGCTTTGCTTGGTTACTTGGAACAGTAAAAGCCTAGATTGTGTTGATTGTTATTCAATTTTGGTTAACTGTCTTTCGCTACACTGGAATAAAAGGCTTTACTTACTTTATTGCTCTATCAATGGAGGTTATTATTGCTATTGTTAGCTGCCATCATTTTATGGTGATCCCACTCATAAAGGAATGGAATACTGCCTGATTCTATCCCATCCCCATGATCCGATGCAGACAGAATCATGGTGATCACCAGGTCTTTCTTCTTAGCGCATCTGGACGCTCTCCTAAAACCTTCTCAGCAGCATAGTAACATACGATCAATCACTAACAGATGGGTGGTGGCTTCACATGATGCACTATGACTACAACTGAACTTGGGACCCTTGCAGGCAAGTGGAGAATGCTACCAGTAGGTAGGAAGTCGCTAAACCTAGTGTGATATATGAATGAGTACAATGGACAGAACGAAGAACAGAGAAGTAGCGTGCAGATTAAATGAGACAGTATGTGTAAAACATTGAGCCCAGAGCAAGCATTGAAAGAAAAAAAGCTACAGAGAACAGGAAATGTCATTGAGGGCAGGGAACTGATGAGTACTGGAGCTCAGGGTCTATGCGTTTGTGAACTGGCTTCAGGAGAGTTCTATGCAGTCAGTGCTGCCTCCCCAACTCAGGAGGGTTTATTATCTGAATTCTTATTGAGAGTTCTGAACGTTATTAATGAGAAGTCAATTAGCCTCTGTAATATGTTATAAACTACGGATTTACTTTTGCTTTTTCTCACGTGTTTTTTTCTCCTTAAAAATCTACAAGCTGCCACTTATTACTGCTTTGTTGATAAATTGGAGATTTGGGAATGGTATAGCATTAAACTAAAAGCAATGAGAAGTTGAAAGAAAGTAAATGCCATTTCTATCACACATATTGTAATTCTTTCAAAAAAAAAAATACGATTACATTACCATAATAAGAGAAGTAGAGTTCCTTTTCTGATTTTTATGTAATGACACCCTGTATGAATGGTAAATGACTTGAGAATCGATCCTTGTCCCGCCAGGTCAGGCGCTAGGGAAGAAGGAAATTGCTAGGAAATGACTAAGGATCTCCTAGGCTTGTCCAATTTGGCTAGAAAATTTATTTTTGTTTCTGAATCCCTGTCTGTATTCTCACTAAAGCAATTTTTACTTGGCCCTAGGGGTTAGATTCCTAAAAAAAAAAAAACAAACAAAACAAAAAAACCATCCTGAGAATTATAAAATATGCAAGGTAACTTGTGGCTAGGCACATCCATAATTTATGGAGAAGTCTAGTCTCTTGAGAACAGGAAATAGCGTGTATTTTTTCCTTTCAAGCCTGGACCAACAGATGGGGGACAAAATACGCTGAAAGGCAGGTGCCAGGTGCCAAGTTGTGCTACCAGCTGCCAACAGTTCCAAGTCTGCCTCACGACTACCCTGTCTGTGTCAGAGAACCGTACTCCAGAGGGATTTCTACAGTTGAATTCTTGGGAAGTAGATTGCCAGGCACAGAGTAAAAGCATCAAAAAGAATTAGTAAGTGTCCAGCCATTTCAGAAGGTAACATATGACTAAGAACCAATGATACTGAAAGAAGAATCCAAGACACATGGAAGGCATTGGTAAAAACAAGGTTCTAGCAATTCAAAGAATGACACCTGAAATGTTTCAACAAACAGATACAACACTGAAAAGCTCACTCATTTATGAAAAGAAATTTTCAAGACACAACCTTGTTTGCTGAAAGTGAAGACTTGAATTATTTATTGATGAAGACGAAAAACTACAGCTTTCAGTATGGATTACATTTCAACAAAGAACAAACTTCCTCACAACTGAATCACCAATAAGCAAAATCATAATAAATGGAGAAAAGATTGAAGTTTTCAAGGATTTCACTTCACTTGGATCTACAATCAACACCCATGAAAGCAGCAGTCAAGAAATCAAACACTGGGTAAATCTACTTCAAAAGACTCTAAAGAGTTCAAAGAAAGATTTCACTTTGAGGACTAATACACACCTGACTCAAGTCATGATAATTTCAATTGCCGATATGCACGCATAAGCTGGACAATGAATAGTGAAGACCAGAGAAGAACTGATTCACTTGAATAATGGTATTGGAGAAGAATATTAAGTATGCTATGGACTATATTAGTAGAATGAACACATTTGTCTTGAAAAATGTTGAGCCAGAATACTCCTTAGAAGCTGGAGTGGTGAGACCTCTTCTCACATACTTTGGACAATGTATTAAGACAGACTAGTCCCTGGAGAAGAATGTAGAGCGTCAGCAAAAATGACGAAGACCACTGATGAAATGGCCACAAAGCCATTACATAGAAACAACTGTGAGGATGGCAGAGGACTAGCCAATGTTTTGATCAGTTGTATCTGGTCTTGATACGAGTTGAAAGCAACTCATGGACACCATATAACAAGATTTCCAGCCCTTTTTTCTAAGGTACCTCTGGGAGAAATTCAACCACTAGGTTTCTGTTAGCAGTCAAACATGCTAACAATTTGCATACCCAGGAACTCCTAGATTGAGTTAGAAGCATTGTTATCTAAAATGGTTTACTTCCAGTCTCCCAATATATAGCGTTGGTAATATAGCTTGATGGAATACTAAATGATTATATCTGAGAACATTTCTAAATGATGTTAAACTGTCCAAATAGCAATTACAACCAACATACACTGACCCTGTGTCGGACACTGTCATAACAAATTTATTATTATGTTCACAGGAATGGTAATCAAACTGAGAGCCAGACTGACTCAAGAGTACACAGTTAGTTGGTAGAGAACTTTGTATAAGAGACATTACCATGGACAACGAGGCTGAGAGGTTATGAGTTAGTCATTAGAAATACTTTCCCCCAGAATGAATATATAAGATGTGTTAATATCAATGAAAACAGTCTAATACATTCTTACATTTAGAAGATGGAGAAAGCTGAAGAGCAATTGCTTTGAGAGTCGTTTTTCATTGTTTGGTGTTATTCCAGATATTATGCGGCCCTTGGAGGTTTTGTGATGGAAACACATGCATCATACTAAAGTAGCCTCTGGAGGCTACTCCCAAAACACCCAACACATCGAAGCTTCAGGATGGAGCCAGGGTATGCCAGCTCTCCTATTGGTAGCCATGTTCAACTGTGTTCCTTTGTGTGTAAGTGGTGAAACTGACCTCAGTGTGGTGTTCTCATTTTCTTTTACAATGTTCTTTGTCTTCCCAGGCCCAACTTATCCATAACCTTTTATCTTATGCTTTTGAAAATCAGACTTGGCAGATAGGTGATGAAAGACACATATGTTGATATTGTCTCCTGCGTATTCATTCCCCCTTTTCTAGCAACAGACCCCAAATTCCTGTGTGCAAGGGAAAAATCCCTCCTATATTTTTATGCTATTTAGTACGAAGGAAAAATAGCATATTTCACACCTGACAACTGGGACAGTAACGTGTCCCAAGCCAGGTAAACAAAACTTAGTCTCTGAGCTGTTACTGAAGCATGTGAGAAAGGTATTTTCTCCCAAGTGGAGGTGAGCAAGTGATGTTCGGTCCTGGGATTCTTGGAGCTACCTTGACTTGCTAGAAAAGTTCTGTTCAGTAGTGAGGCCCCCGTAAGGGAGGCAGAGTCAACAGACTGGGAGAGATCGAGTTTTGATGACATTTTGGGGATCTGATTTTACTCCCTGAATTTTTTTTGGCATTTAAGATAGTACATTGCCTTTAGTGCTTAAACCAGTTTGACTTTGAATTGAGTTTCTGACACTTGCAAACAAAAGTGTCTGGAATAAAACAGGCAGGTCCAATTTCTTATAATGTGTTTGGAGATGATGATCCCACGCTTTAAACTCATTTTTTAAATATTTCAGGAAGAAAGATTTTATGGTAAGGTGGGAAGTACATAGAACTGAGAGTAGGAAGACCTGGGTGTGAGTCCAAGATACTGGTACGTTCCTTATTGGCTGTAGGATCAGGGACAGAACAATGTGTTATGTTAGGCTCTGTTGTTTTTGTTGTTGTTAGGTGCCATCGAGTTGGCACCAATTCGTAGCGACCCTATGCAAAACAGAACAGAATATTGCCTGGTCCTGGGCCAACCTCACAATTGTTGCAATGCTTGAGCCCATTGATACTGTCACTTTACCAATCCATCTCATTGGGGGTCTTCCTCTTTTTCTGTGACCCTCCACCTTACCAAACATGATATCCTTCTCCAGGGACTGGTCCCTCTGGATAATATGTCTGAAGTATGAGAGACGAAGTTTGGTCATCCTGGCCTCCAAGGAGCACTCTGGCTGTACTTCTTCCAACACAGATCTATTGGTTCTTTAGGCAGCCCACAGCACATTCAATATTCTCCTCCAACACCATAACTCAAAGGCATCAATTCTTCTACAGTCTTCCTTATTCACTGTCCAGCTTTCACGTACATATAAAGTTATTGAAAAAACCACAGCTTGGGTCAGGCGCACATTAGTCCTCAAGCTGACATCTTTGCTCTTCAACACTTTAAAAGGTCTTTCTTGGGCAGCAGATTTGCCTCATGCAATACATCATTTGATTTCTTGACT
>NW_006408598.1:10447314-10453685 GCF_000296735.1 Chrysochloris asiatica
AAGTCCTCTTCACTTTCAGCAAGCAAAGTTGTAGCATCTGCATATCACAGGTTGTTAATGATTCTTCCTCTAATCCTGATGTCATATTTTTCTTCATAGAACCCAGCTTCTTGGATTACTTACTTAGTATACAGGCTGAAGTTAGGACATGTTATATCATGCTATGTCGCTACTATTGTTGTCAAGTGCAATCAAATCAATTCTGATTCACAGCAACCCTGTAGAGAGTTTCCAAGGAGTGGCTGGGGAGGTTGAACCACTGACCTTGCTGTTCAAACTGACTCTACAGTCCAGCACACTAACCCGCAGCACTACACCAGGACACAATGCTACGTTATGACATATTCTATCATGCTATGGCATGGCATGGCATGTTGTAATGTTACGTTACGCCATTTCAGTTTTATTCTATGTGCTGCTTCTCCCCCCAAGAAAAAGGGATCACAATGGTGACGATTCACATTTCTTAACCAATACATTATGTATAAAAGTGCTTCGTAGTAACTAACGTGCTACAGAAATGATGAGGGATAATGATAAATATGTGTACCTCTCAGGGATGGAATCTACAAAACTGAAGCACTACATACAGAGGTGCGTGGTAACTCATTGTCTGCTACAGAAAAGTTCATTTCCCTGTGACTTCTTTGTTCCTTCTTTTGAGCATAGGTCATAGTAGGCTAGAGAAAGCGGGATCTAGACTTTTTGTATTTTAACCAAAATAAAGATAATGTTGCCTAAATCTGCTCTTATAAATAATACTCAAACAGTATTTTTTGTAGAAAAATAAAATTGCATAAAGATGTTTTTAAGATAGCCTCTAATGTTTTTGTTTTTGTTTTTAACTTTACATATTTTTTTACACAGCTTTACAACAATATAGCATGGTGGCTCCATACGATAAGCACTGTATTATGAAACACAATGTCTACAGTTCAAACCTACCAACTGCTCCTCTGGAGAAAGATGAGGCTTTCTGCTCCTGCAAAAATTAAAGCCTCACAAACCCTCTACCGGTCCTTCTGAATCAGCGCTGCCTCAGCGGCACTTAACAACAACAGCAATGACATATAATTATATTGATGTATTTTATTTTTTATTATTACTCTTTTTGCATTACAAAGTTATTAATATAATGTTCTGAGGAGCACTGAATAACAACTCAATAGAAATTTCCATGATCTGACTTTCTTCCAGATCAGGAACACAGGGTTGACAAGGCAGACCATTTTCTCAATGCAGGTGGCTTGCGTGGGGGTTATCTTTTGAGGAGGCATGCCAACTTTAACAAGACATTTATTTTGACATGTGGTTTCAGTCATTTTATGAACTTTTTTCTTTCCAAATGATTTATCTCATCCTTAATCTTTTCTCAATAATTTAATTTTATTTCTAGAAACGTCAAGCCTAAGGCAAACTGAAGTCATCTCTTCCCTAATGATCTGCAATTACATAGCTTTATCAAGTGTTTCCACTCAGTGGTTCTGAGTCAGGTTTTGCATGAACCAAACTGGAAATGTCCTAGATGGATAAAAACAGGAGCCCCACCCTCAGGCATTTACAAATCGATTTTTATGCAATACTGCCACTGCACAATGGATATTAGAAATTAATATGATGACTATTTTAATGAGGAGCAATGTTTTTTGCTTTCCTTTAAAATGAACATGCCCTGAAATCAGTCATGTAGCAAGGGCTCACATTGGCCCGATCTTCAAATCTCAGGCCTTAAAGGATCTTAAAAATGAAAATGTTTCCCAATAGTTTAGCAACTGAATACCCACCCCTAATAGAGTTACTTCAGCTCTTCCCTGTAGCCAATAGTGGTTTCTATTTAAATGATCTCCTATTTATAAAGAGATGAACAACTGTCTGAGATTTTATTTCCCCTTTATGAAGTTATGGTAGACTATTAAAAATAATCGAATTTTTACTCATTTCTCCTTTTTTTTACTTATATCTACACAAATCAATACAATAGAAATGATGATGAGGCTTAAAGGATTGAAATCGAGAGGAAAGTGCTGCAGTCCCCAGAGTCCTCGATGCCCATCACAACTGGATTTTATCATCTGATTTCCCATTCTGTGGTATGGGATACACTGCGTCCCCATTTTGAACAAGAAGCATATCTGTGATACACCTTTCACTAACACAGTGGACTACAAGGAACCTGCAATAGCAGGAAGGACCCAGAAAGGACAAGCAAAAAGATGGGGGTGGGCAGTGAAACACGACGACACTTCCAACAAGAGAACCCATGGCCTCTGAATGCACAGATTCCTAGTGACCTGCCACCCTCAGTTCTACCTGCAGAAAAACTCACTGTGAAACTGACAAGATCCCAATGTTCCTTCTGAGCGGATCTGCTAGAGCTCGCAAGAGGTGAAAGTAATACAGCTGTTAGCTCTGGTGGCATTGTTGTTGCTAAGTGCAGTCAAGTCGCTTCTGACTCATAGCCACCCTGTATAGGGTTTCCAAGGAGCTGCTGGTGAGGTTGAACCAATGACCTTAAGGTTCAAACTGACTTTGTGGTCCAGGGCTTATCAAGAAAAAATAATACTTGCAAATACTTTTATGTCTTTAAACAGAGGGAGAAAGAATAAAACATATTCTTAGCAGTGAATGAATGAATGTATAAAATCTCCTCTGAAGGATGCATATGAAAGAAAAATATTTAGCTAATACCTAAAGGAATATTCCAAGTGGGAACATGAACTTTCTTCAGGATGGTACACAACACAGTTTTTGGTCTTTATAATCATAATCACCTTTCAAACTCTAGATCAGCTGCCTCTTTCTGAGCCAAGCACTCAGATTCCTCCATTTAAATTATGCCTTCACTGCTTGGTGAGCTCCAAGAATTGGAAATCTCACCCTAAATATAAAACAGATAAGCAAAGCAGCTAAAAGTGAATAGGAAATTTACACTGGGAGAGAGAGCCCTGTCCAATTTGATAGCATATTTAATTCCCTTCTCCTAGTCAGAGTAATCTCCACGGAACCCCAAGTTTGAAAACCACTGCGAGCTGTATAATCTTCAAAATTAGAGGCAACCATTTACCCAGACTTAAAACCCATGTGCCTGAAACATAGTAAAAACAAAAATAAACAAACAATCTCAATTCCATCCAACTCATGATCACCCCATGCATTATAAAGCAGAACAGCTCCACAGGGTGTTCTAGACAATAATCTACAAAAAAGGCTTTGTTTCTGGGGTACTGCTGGGTAGCTTTGAACCACCCACCTTGAGGGTTGCAGCTGATTGTAAATTCATTTTGTCCCCATGGATTAAGACACACAAAATGCTCAATAGCTAATTTCTATTGGAAAGAAAATAACACTTTCTCTTAAAGGCAAATTTCCACATCAAAACCAAAAATAAAAATAAATCATTCTCAGTCATAAAACTCTGCCTACCAAAAAAACCTCTTACTGGAAATAACGAACACTTGACCCAACTTTGTACGTGTTATAATGTTTAAGAAATTACGATTGGAATAGTTAAGAAGTGAAGGGAATCAGCGGATATTATTGTCTAAACTGAACCAACTCCATGGCACATAACAACAACAACAACAACAAACTGGAGTGGTGCTGTAGTATACTGCCGAGATGCTAACTGACTGTACGGTTGGTGGTTCAAATCCATCAGCCACTCTTTGTAAAGCCTAGATAGCAGGGCTGGGGGACATCATGTCGGCAGGTTGTATAAGGCCTACACAGTCATTCATTAGGTCTGGCCCTGCTAATACAACTGCAGTTCCTAGTGCCGTGCACTGGGTTCTGACTCATAGCAAGCCTGTATAGGGCTTCTGAGGAGCGGCTGGTGAGTTTGAAATATTGACCGTACAGTTCAAACTGACCTTGAGGTTGAGTGCTTATCCTACGGTGCCACACCAGGACTCCAGCCATCACATCACATTTGTTGTTGTTAAGTACTAGTTTTGTTCCAACCCATAGCGACTCTGTCTAGGGTTTTACAAGGAGCAGCTGGTGAGCTTGAACTATCTACCTTTCAAGTCAAACCTCCACAGAAGCTTTTAATTTGTAAAATCAGTCAGATGTAATTTGGAGCCTGACACTATCCTAATACAGTGTTGCCCAATCACAGGCATCTGTGGCCATCAACATGCCCAAGCTAAGCTCCCAATTGGTCTCAACCACCCAGGGAAACAGGATAGACACAAAAATAGTCTTGGATAACTTTGGTCAGTCTGCTTTACCTCTCTTGATCTCAATGTCCTCTCTATAAAATGAGTAAATAACTTCAGAACTCCCTGGTCTCTGTTAATACAAAATGAGATGTTATAGTGAAACTGTTTTCTAAATGTCAAACCACTGTCCCCAATGTCAGGAGCATTACTACTGTGTCGGAACAGTGATTTTGGGTTTCACAGCTCTCTCTGTGCTCAGACATACTCGCTCAAAATGTGGCTGTGATGCCAGGAGTAAACGATTTTGAAAAAGGGTAATACTTAGTTTTCCCATATGGAAAATGAGGATGAAATTGGGTAACCATGAGGTTAGACCACAGAGCTAGGGTGTTTGTATTCAAATATTGGCTGTGATGATTTACTGAACTTCTTGGTATCTAAGTTTCTCTGACAATTAAGCATCATGTTATACTACATCTTACATCATAGGGTTGATGTAAGAATGAAATAAAATCGCTTACAATGAATAGCAAAATGTCTCACAGACAACTAGCAGTGATGGTAGCAGTGGTGGGGGTGCAGTGGAGTTGGTTCTGATTCAGAAAGACCCTGTACAGGGTTTCCAAGGCTGTAAATCTTCATGGGCACAGAAAGCCTCACCTTTCTCCCATGGAACAGCTGGTAGTTTTGAACTGTAAACTTTGAGGATAGCAGCCTGACTCATCACCACTATGCTACCAGAGCTCCTATACATATAATTGTTGTTAAGTGCTCTTAAGTCAGTTCCAACTCATAGCAATTCTGTATAAGGCTTCTGAGGAACTGCTGGTGGGTTTGAACTGCTGACCTTGTGGCTCAAACTGACCTTGTAGTCCAGTGCATTATCCTGCAATGGCACATCCAGAGTCTCTCCCTCTCTATCTATCTCTCTATATGTATGACAGCAACCACATATCTATACACATATACATGTATGTGTGTGTATATATACATATATATATATATTGTTATATAATATACATATATACATATATATATAGTTGCTATTATTATATATACTGCAGTTATTAATTTCTTGCTTCTCTGTTTTTGAAAATAAATAATTTGACCTGAAATAAAATAACATGACCATTCTTTGATCAAATGTCTATTATGTGTTCATCTAAGGATACTTCTTATAGCTAAATGCATGGTATTTCAAGCATTTATAGAGAGACGGAACATCCACCTCAACAGTGGTGAGTTATGAAATTATGTTGTTGTTGTTGTTATATGCCATGGAGTTGGTTCTGATTCATAGTGACCCTGTACAGGGTTTCCAAGGCTGTAAATCTTTATGAGAGCAGAAAGCCTCATCTTTCTCTCACGGAACAGCTGGTAGTTTTGAACTGTTGACCCTGAGGTTCACAGCCTGATTTGTAACCACTACGCTACCTGAGCTAGCACCTAATAATTGTGCAGCAGTTCCATAGGATAAGAAGTGCAAACCACAGGTGTGGTCGGAGGTTTGAGCCCACCAGCCACTCCACAGAAGAAAGATGAGCCTTTCTGCTCCCACAAACATTGAAAACCTTGGAAATCCTATTGCTGTTACATGCCATTGAGTTGTTTCTGACTCAGAACGACCCTGTATAGGGTTTCCAAGACTGTAAATCTTAATGGGATCAGAAGCCTCATCTTTCTCCCGTGGAATGGCTCGTAGTTTCTAACTGCTGACCTTGAGGTGAGCAGCCCGACTCATAACCACTCCGCTGCCAGAGCTCCTAACTAGCACTGATCCCTGCGAGTTATTGTGTTATCACTGAGATCACCTCTTACTGTTCTGACTACTTCCTATCTCACTCCCTTTTCCTGTCTCTCTTCCTTCCTCAAGTGTTTATTGGGCCTCAACTATATGCCAGATACTGTTACTACCCCTGAAGATAGAGCAGAAGCCAAACAGGAGTTTGCTTTCCTGGAGACTTTCCTGTGATATTCACATCGCTGGAGACTGTGGGGCCTAAATTGCTGGAGAATGTTCAGTGTGTCTTCTATCCACACCTGTTCCTTGTCTGTGTCCCTTAGCTAGTCCCTCTCTTACAGATCTTCTAAAAGATCATCATACGTACTCTTGCTTCCAAAAGATCGGTTCATATATTTCACAAGACAAGAAAACAATTAAAATTAACCATTCAGAGCCAAATGTTTATTTCCAATGTGGTCTTCCTTTTC
>NW_006408598.1:10455497-10493605 GCF_000296735.1 Chrysochloris asiatica
AAGTCCTCATCACTTTCAGCAAGCAAGGTTGTATCATCTGCATATCACAGGTTGTTAATGAGTCTTCCTCCAATCCTGATGCCACGTTTTTCTTCATTTAACTCAGCTTCTCGGATTATTTGCTCAGCATACAAGTTGAATAAGTATGGTGAAAGAATACAACCCTGTTGCACACCTTTCTTAATTTTAGCCATTCAGTGTTCCCATGTTCT
This sequence comes from Chrysochloris asiatica, assembly GCF_000296735.1. Classification (NCBI taxonomy): domain Eukaryota; kingdom Metazoa; phylum Chordata; class Mammalia; order Afrosoricida; family Chrysochloridae; genus Chrysochloris; species Chrysochloris asiatica. Next base: position 10,455,710 of record NW_006408598.1, read on the forward strand.
GTTCGAACAACTTCCTCTTGGTCCATGTATAGATTCCTCATGAGTACAGAATACTCATACTTCACAATGTTGTCCATAGTTTGTCATGATTCATGCAATTGAAAGCCTTTGTATAGTCAATAAAGCACAGGTAAACATCTTTCTGGTATCCTCTATCCCATAGGGTTTACTAAAGGTATAAATATTTATGGAAACTGACTGCTGGATCTGTCTCCCACTGAGCAACTGGTACATTTGAGTTGCTAACCTTTGGGTTAGCAGGTGATCACTTAACCACTGAGCCACCAGGGCTCCCATTAACAAACAAACAAACAAAAGCGACCAAGTATGAAATCTTTAAGAAAGACAGAAGTGTGCTAACTCTCCAAACACCCTTGTTTCAAACAACACATTGTATGGGATGACCCTGTTTTTCCCTCTCCTTTAGTATGCAACACCTAGATGGACCTCCATGAAATGCACACAGTACATGAGAAATATATGTAAATTGAGGGTGCAACATGTAAATCACCAAGAAGTCATTAGTACAGGTTAATGTCTGGGAAAATAGCCTATCAAGATTTTACAAAGGAATCAGAGACTCAATAAAAAGGAAAGTCATCCGCAGCTGCATGAACTTGATTAAGAATCATCATGGCTCTGCAAAAAGTTCTGTTAAACACAAACTGACTGAAAAGAAGGAAGAATGTGTCAGCTGCTCTGACCCTTCAAAGAGACATGGCAAGACAGTTGCTAAAAAATAATTCTGGATGAAGGTTATCACTTTGCTTTCTAAAGTAGTTAGAGGCAATGTGGCAAATGCCAAGGTGAATTCCTAGACGACTCTCCAACAGCCAGCTCAATTCTTCAGCCAGAGACACGTATTTGTATGGTTCTGCTATAGCAGCATCAATCCCGACTATGTAAAATAATAAGGACATAAGAAGTGAAAAGATCTGATTCTGATAATTTTTTTTTTTTTTTTTTTTTAAGTGCAGCGTGGGCTTTCAAGTTAGACAGGATTCACATTCCATCTTTGCCATGTGCTCTTTGTGATCTTGGGTAGGCCTACATGTGTGTTCTTTTCTGTAAATACTGATTCGTCCTGCCTGGAAGAAGCAGGTTCTCAAACAGTTCTGACTGTTAGTATGGTGCTGTAGGATAAGCACTCAGCATGGTTGGTTTGAACCACTGACCCACCAACTGCTTCTCGTGAACCCTGCACATGCTCACTGTGAGTCAGCTCCAACTTGATGGCACCGAACAAAAACTGCCTCACAGGACACCTAATAAAGAGCCCTAGCAGGATGGTGGTTAAAGTTCTCAGCCTATCAGCGCAAGGTCAGTGGTTCTAACCTGCAAGCTGTTTCATGGGAGAAAGATGTGGCAGTGTGTTTCTATATAGATTACAGCCTAGGAAGTCTTATGGGGTAGCTCTACTTTGTCAAAGCAGCTTTACAGGCTGCTTTGAGTTGGAACTGACTTGATGGTAGATAGTTTGGTTTCCAAGACACATCATTTACTTAAGGGGTGTATCTGTTTAAAAAGTCATGTTGTATTTCAACGAAGGTAGGATAACCCTTTAGACAAACAGTGCTGAAATAATTGAACACCAATAGGCAAAAGAAATGAGCCTCAACTTAAGCCTTATACTTAATATAAAAATGAACTCAAAACAAATCATGGACTTAAGTGTAAAATAGAAAACCATCAAACTTTAGATGGAAATATATATAAATATGGGAGAAAATATTCCAAGCATAGGGCCAAGCCAAAAAAAAAAAAAAAAAGAAAGTTGCTTAGAACTGACTCCAAAATAATAACTAATGACTAGAAAAACTGATAAATTGAATCTCAGCAAAATTAAAAACCTCTGCTGTGCACAAACTTTCAGAAAGAAGATAAGCAAACAAGCTACAGATTGGGAGAAAACATTTGCAAATCATATAATCAATAATAAACTTGAATCTGGGATATGTAAAGATCGTTTCAAACTCAACAATAAAATACAAATAATCCAGTTAGGAACCTGGCAAAAGACATAAAAAGGTATTTTCACCAAAGAACATATTCTGATGGCAAATTAACACAGGGAAAGATATTCCACATCATTAGCCATCAAGGATATGAAATTAAAATCACAGTGAGATATCACTACACACCTAATGAAATGGTTAAACAGTATTCAGCACATCAAATAGTGACGAAGACACAGAGAAACAGGAGCATTCATATAGTGCTAACGGGAATATAAAATGGTACAGACACTCTAAACAAGAGCTTGGTTTGTCATTGTTAAGTGCCGTAGAGTCGATTCTGACCCATAGCGATCCTGTATAGGGTTTCCAAGGAGCAGCTGGTGAGCTTGAATCACCGACCTTGTAGTTCAAATGACTGCAGTCTGACACATTAGTCCACAGCACCACACCAAGACTCCAAACAAGAGCTTCCTTTTAAACCAAATGTGGACTTACCATTGTTGTTGTTGTTACGTGTCATGGAGTCAGTTCCAACTCATAGCGACCCTTGTACAGGGTTTCCGAGGCTGTAAATCTTTACGGGAGCATAAAGCCTCATCTTTCTCCCGCGGAACAGCTGGTAGAGTCGAACTGCTGACCCTGAGGTTCACAGACTGATTCGTAACCACTATGCTACCAGAGCTCTTTACCATATGGTCCTGAAATTGTACACTTGGGTATTTTCTCCAAAGAAATAAAAACATTTTCCTCAGAATGGTCACAGTATGTTGATTACTATTAGCCAATAGCTGACAACTATCCAATGTCCCTCAATAAGTGAATGGTTAACAAACTGTGGAACATCACTCATCAGTAAAATGGAAAGAAGTGTTAATGCATAAAACAGCTCGGATGAACCTCAGGGAAGTTACAGTGAATTTAAAAATCCAATCTCAAGAGGCTATAAACTATATGATCCATTTATATAACATTCATGAAATAATATAATTACAGAGACGGAGATTTGAAAGTTTAATATTGACTAAGGAAAATCTTTGAAGATTTGCTGCATTTGAGTTATGGTGTTAGAGAAGAATTCTAAATGTACCATGGACCTCCAGAAGAGCAAACAAATCCGTGTTGGAAGAAGTACAGCCAGAATGCTCCTTAGAAGCCAGGATGGCCAGACTACATCTCCTATACTGTAGACATGTTATCAGGAGGGATCCATCCCTGGAGAAGGACATCATGCTAGGGAAAGGGGAAAGTTACTGAAAAAGAGGAAGACCTCCAACGAGATGGATTGGCACAGTGGCAGCAGCAATGGGCTCAAGCTTAAAAATGAGTTTGAGGATGGCGCAGGATTGGGCAGTATTTTGTTCTGTTGTGCATACGGTCACTGTGAGTTGGAACCAACTCAATGACACCTAACAACGACAACAACAAGAGATGGAGTACAGTTGCTCGTCATGTGAATTCAAGAAGGTAAGACAAGGAGGCTCGGCTTCAGGAAATGATTATCAACTTAAAGTGCTTCCTAGGAAACAGGAGACAGAAAATGGCATTTATTTCATCATATTCCTTCCCAAGCACGTGCACATACATCACACATTGTTACTTACTAGTCACCATATGTTAAGTTTTATATAAAACACATAACAGCGAGCGAGATGTTTTGCAGTCTACATGGAAATTACAGTTTGTATAACAATCTATGCCGGCACTTAATTCTCACCAATAACACTTAGGTACAAAAAATTAAATGACATTTTCAGTTCCATAACAGAATTTGTGATGTTAGGAAAATGACTTCAACTCTCCAAACAGTTTTTAATATATAATTAAACAAGGTGATGTTAACGATTCTAACTATAATTAAATAACACCCAATTACTAAGAGTAAAAACTCATTAGGCACTTGTGCTGGATATGAACTATACTTAATGTACAGTAAAACCTCATTAATTTAGACGCTACTAATTTAGAACTTGTTGGTATTAAAGATAGCTTTGCATATCACTTTTTTAATGTTTAAGAAAAGGACTTACTATCTAAAGTAATTGTACAAAGAAGAGTTTTAGAAGAGTATTTAAGTCCAGCAAACTTTTTAGAGCATTGGTGAACACGTAGAAGTTCTAATGTTGACGCAAGCGTAGGAGAGTTTACGAGAAACCATTCTTATCTATTCAGCAAGTCACTGTTAATGTTAGTTGTCTCTGAGTCAGTTCCAACATGTGGCGACACCATATGTGTCGGGTAGAACTGAAGGTACTCTGTGTGTGACCTTTTGGAAGCAGATTGCCAGGATTTCCAAGGTACCTCTAGTTGCATTTGAGCCATCGATGTTTGATTTAGTAGACAGGCATTCAATCATTTATGCCACCAATGGATGCCCATGAAGTCAAAGGAGGACTTAAAATAATGCCACAAAGCAATGCAGGAGCGGGAATTAACCTTAATAAGAATCCTTTAATCTTATTCACAATAGCAAATGGGAAGCTGTTACCAGCTCCCATCTGCTATTGTGAAAGAGTCTTTGGTTGGTAATCTATTGGCATGATGCTGTTGGAAAAACACTCAGCAATAGCGTCAGTTTGAACTGAAAAATCGGCGGTTCAAAACTCACCAGCCACTCCTCAGAAACCCTATACCCAGTATGGGTCCGAAGCGACTTGAGGGCACTTTACAACAACCCAGTGTTAGACAGCATTACTGCAGATTCAAGGAGCCCTGATGGTATCATGGTTTAGATGTTGGGCTGCTAACCACAAGGTCAGCAATTTGAACCCACTCACTGCTCCTCAGAAACCCTATACAGGATTGATATGAGTCAAAACAGACTCCATGGCACTTAACAACAACAATTGTCGATTCAGTCAGGACAATGGGCTGGCCAGGCTAAAAGGATTTAAAAAAAAAAAAATGAACATGACAAAAAAAGGAAATCTCTGGATCATAATTTTTATGTGGCACATTCAGATAATTTGTAAAGCTGTAGGATTTTCCAATTACAGAATTTCTTTTCATCTTTGTCACATCTGTGTTTCCTATTTTTTCTGCTTTTGGCTTTGGTTCCAAAATTAAATGAACCTTTTAAGTCTATGGTTATGCTGAGGGTGGAAAATAAAACCTTTGAATCAAGCATCAAATTAAGTATAATACCAATGTGTCTTCCATACCCTTTCCTGCCCATTCACATATCCACTTATCTGTTGCCGCTCCCCAAAAAGAAAAGTTGGACCATTGTCCTAAAAAAGAGTCATAAGAAAGAATCATCATCAGTTCATATGAAATTAAAATACAGCAACATCCCACCCAAGCCATGATGGGGAACAGGGAAGACTCAACACATCCTCCTGGTGGGGAAAAAAAACAAAAATTAAAAGACATGAAGAGCTGACTTCTCAATATCAGCTCTCCAGGTGTGTCATCATTCCACCAAGCTTTAGCACTATCAAATCCCATGCAAACTGTGCTGGTCTGAAAACACTGATCAAGAAAGGGAAGTATTATTTTGCAAGTCCAACTTCTTCCTTACAACTCAGATAACACAATATAAATTTCAAACTCGACTTCTTTGTCTACCTTGTTCCTTTCCCAAGAAGAGTGATACACACTTGATGGTTCACATTCCAACACAAAGGTACTATGCTAATGTCACAAAATGGTCCTCATTTCGTAGTGAGCAGGATTGCTCTTCAGTAAAGGGTCCGATACATGTGACACTAATGTGACTGAGGAGTCCTGGTGTGGCACTGTGGGATAATGCATTGAACCTCAAGGTTGGTTTCAAATGTAAGGTCAGTCAGTGGCTCAAATTCACCAGCTGCTCTTCAGAAACCCTGTAACAGGGTCTCTATGAATCAGAACTGACTGGAAGACACTTAACAACAATAACAACAACGTGACTGTGGTGTTTTTCTCTGTAGAGCTGGGTGATAAAAAGGAAGGGCTCAGCTATCTTCAAAATTATACACATTCTGGCATTCTCTTTCCTGTCCTGGGCCCCAGTGTAGTTGGCCAATTACAACAGCCTGAAATACGCTATTGTATTTAAGAACTGGGGGAATACATTTCCCTTAGCCAGAGCGACCACTTGACCCTGATTTACAAGATTCTTGATTTATTATTGTGCTCAAGTTCAGCTGTACATAAACTGCTATGTGCTTCTTTAAGCAACTTCCCTTGGCATCCATTCCCTAAGGAGACATCCTAAAGTGAGATGGGGTAGTTGGGGAGAGGATATAAGCATTCCTAAAACCTTTGCCATGAATTATCTAAGAACATTCCATTATTTCTGTCATATCTAAAAGAATAATAGAGAGTGCAGTGCATTGGGATGGCAGTTAAGAGATCTAATCTTGGCTCACATACAAACTTGGGAGTTCACGTCGCCTCTCGAATATTCTCTTGTCTCACTGTGTAGTCACCCATTCTACAACAGAGCTGCTATGAGCATCAGATTTCAGAATGCGTAAGAAAGTCTTTTAATGGTAAAGCACTATTTATTTATAAGGTGTAATTATATATTTAAAAGGCAAGTTCATTTCCAATGAAACCATCTGTCTTCTCATCTAGAAATGTGTCAATGAGATTATCATGGGGACAGAGGGGCTGCAAATGGTTCTGACTAATTGTCTCAGGGATTCGGTGAGGGATTCAGTGGATCCGTTGACTGTACAAAATGACACAAGAGTAGTAGATGTATCGCTTCCTTCTTCTTGGCTAAACCTGCTAATTGTTTTGGCAATTAAGCATTAGAAAGATTAGAAGCACTTCTTGCTTGTGAATTGATAGCTGTCCAAGAGCCATGGACCCATCTTCAGATATTAGTGGTATCATCATATTGGTTACTGTGTCAGCTTAGGGCCAGCGAATAACGGACTAACATTCAGGCGTCTCTCATTGGTAAGGAATGCTGGTGTGTCTCTGTAGGATAAGCAATGGATTGTTAACTGCAATGTCTATGGTTCAAATCAACTAGCCACTCCTCAAGAACACTTTATAGGCTTGCTATGATTCAGAACTGACTCAAGAACACATATCAACAACAATAACTCATTGATAAAGAGCCCTGCAGGATAAGTATTGTACTGCTAACCACAAGGTTGTCAGTTAAAAGCCACCAGCCACTCTAGAAAACCTTATACAGGGTCACTATGAATCAGAACTGACTCAAAGGCACACAGTAACAACCACTCATTGGTAAAAGGAGCACCGTGGTTTGGTGGCGAGGCACTAAACTGCTGGCTCAGAGGTTCGGGGTTCAAACTCACCTCAGCCGGAGAAAGATGAGACTCCCATCAAGGGTTACAGTCTCAGAAACTCTGTGGAGCAGTTCTATTCTCTTCTAGAGATTCTATTCTGTTCTAGGTAGGAATTGACTCCAGGAAGAGAGGGTTTGGGCCCATCAGGAAAGGAGCCCTGACAGGAATGCACGCAGTTGCTGACCACAAGGTCGATGGTTTTACCTCACTAGCTAACCACTCCATTCCAGGTGAGACAGATGTGACAATCTGCTTCTATAAAGAGTACTGTTGTCATTAAGTGCCATCAAGACAACTCCAAATAATAGCCGCCCCGTATAGGGTTTCTGACGCTATAAATCTTTATAAGAACAGAAAGCCTCATCTTACGCCCGCTTACAACCAATTAAGCACTCTACTTTGAAATACACATGGAATTGACTCACTGACTTTGGTTGTTGTGTTCAAACCAAACACTAATAAAGAAGGAAGGCAATTGGTTTTAACATAAATTGTAAATTCAAGACAACTAAAAAGAAACAGAAAATGTCAACACTTTAATTATGATTAAGTGTCTGAGTTTACATTCAAGACTTAAGACTTCTAAAAACTTACTGAGAAACATGGAACATCAAGTCAGTGTCAGTGTCGTCCTAATTTTTGTCCTAACTTTCTTCCTTGTGTATGCATTAGAACCAAATTCTTGAGAAGTGCTAAGTGAGGAAAAAGGAAACAATGGAAAACTACACTGATTCCTTACTTCTTGCGTCATTAAAGCATCCATAAACATTAATTTTAGGCCAGATAAGTATAAATGCACATCCCTACCATAACTCTTGGAGTGCAGTGGCTCTGTAGGATAAGCAATGGACTGCAAACCACATGTGTGTGATTTGAGCCCACCAGCTTCTCTGGGGGTGGGAAGATGAGGCTATTGGACCCCACAAAGATTTGCATTCGCAGAAATCATAAATGTGGTCACTATTAATCAGAACCAACCTGAAGACACTTAACAACAGCAACAAAAACCATGACCATGATTATGTGCCTCACACACTGACTTCATTAAAAATGCAGCATGCAAAAGACAGTGTTTAGCTGAAGTGATTCCAGTGTTTAGCTAAAGGAAAATTTTCTTGGAAATTAGACTAAAAAAAAAAATCTATAAATTAGTTTAAAAAAAAAAAGGTTAGGCACATTTTAAAGGCATAATCCCAAATTAAAAAAAAAAAGGTTAGGCACATTTTAAAGGCATAATCCCAAAAGATCCTATCAATAATGACTTTTCATGTTTCCAAGTTAAATCTCTATCTCAGGGAAACTAAACCTAAAATTACAGATTTAAGTACTGATTCATAAGTTAACATTTCCTTCAGTAAAATTTTTTATTTATAAAATTAGTTATGCATTGAATGAGCCCACGGAGAGAGAAGAGTTAGACAAATATGAAAATGGGTTTCAGATTACAAGTGCCTGAAATGTCCAAGCTTTTGTTAAGATATTACAAAATATTTTACCATTCATCATCCATTTGGCAAAGAGAGGATTAACAAATAATTCCATGCCTCCATTTGGTAGTTAGTCACTTTCTGCCAGGTTCTGATTAAATAGATTCATTCAACCCCCTACTAAGTTGTCTTTGTTAGAAAAATGAATTTTTCAGAAATTCATAGAATTAACAGGTCATATAATTTATTATGCATGCAAAATTAAAGCCTCCTTCCCACAGAATCCACCTGAAGAAAATGTGCTAACTGGAGACGTTTTCCTGCTGCCTGACCTGACATTAGACATTATAGTAGGCATTACCACTTAAGAGAAAAGGCTGAATTTTTTTTTTTTCTCTGTTCTGTGTATGGGAATCCTTTTGTGACACTTTAGTAGAAGCACGTGACCTCAAAGTCAGTGTGAACCGCAAGGTTGGCAGTTCAAACTCACCATCCACTCATTGGAAACCCTATACAGGCACTTATCAAAAATAACAGTCTTCCCAGAAGCAGATTGCCTCATCTTTCTCCCACTGAGCAACTGGTAGGTTCAAACAGGTGACATTTCTGGTAGCAGGCCAAAGCTCAATGCACAATGCTACCACAGTTCCTTTTTCTATTCCTTGTTGTTAGTAGGTGTTGTCGAGTCGATTCTGACTCTTACTCTGTAGAGGGCTTCCTAGGAGCCGCTGGTTTGAACTGGCCATCGCATGGTTAGCATTCAGTGCTTTATCCTACAGTGCCACGGCAGGACTTACTTAGGGATCTCTTTAATTCCTAGTAGCCTTGATAGTCCAATCTTCTGTTCAGAATCCTTTATATTAAACTTTTCCTGTTCCAATTACTGTGGGGCTTTCTCCTTCTTGATTGGAACCCTAATCAATACAGTATCTTTGGATATACTTTTACCGCTTACAGTGAGTAAGGAACAATTTAGAATTTATATTTACAACTTAAAAAACAATCAACAAATAGACATTTTAAACCAAAAATTTTGTGGGTGAGAAAAAAATAAAACCCAGTAATATGTTATTATGAGCTAATCTGTCTTTAAGATATGATGCATTCATAAATATCATGAAGCTTTATTCATGAGCATGTGTATATTGTTATATTTGTTGTTTCTGTTATTTGAAGTTCTACTCATGGTAACCCCCTCTGTGCAGGGCAGAACTGTTCCCGAACATTTCCAAGGTTATGACCTTTTAGAAACATGCCAGAGCTGTCTTCCAAGGAGCCAGTGGGTAGGGTCAAACTGCTACCCTTTCGGCTTATGGTTCATTGCCTAACTGCGTACACTATTCAGGGACCTGGAATTGAAACACGTTGTTGTTACGGGCTATGGAGTTGGTTCCAACTCACAGCAGCTTCGTACAGGGTTTCTAAGGAGCAGTTGGAGAGTTTGAACCACTGACCTTGAGGTTCAAACCAACCTTGGTGTCCAGTGTTTATCCTTACCTAATAATCTATTTGCAAACAGATGTGTGGGTAGCATTTACCACAAACAAATCGGAGGCTTCTTTCCTATTTGAAGATTAACAATAGTCTTTTATTGTAATATTTTAATATCCTATTGTAAATCCCAGTGTGCACTATAGGAGAGGCACTGGACTACATGGTCAATTTGAACAGTAAGGTCAGCAGTTCAAATCCACCAGTCACTCCCAGAAAACCCTATACAGGGTAGCTATGAGTCGAAAGTGACTCAGTGGGACTTGGCAACAAGAACATTTTAAGGTTACAGGAACTCTGGTGGTGCAGTGGGTTATGAATGGGGCTGCTAATCCTAAAGTCAGCAGTTCAAATTCACCATCTGGTTCTCAGGTAAAAGATAAGGCTTTCTACCCCATAAAGATATACAGCTTCGAAACTGACTCCATGGCACATAACCCCCACCACTGTAAGGTGACGTATCTTATTGTAATGCTAGTAAATATTTATGCTACGTATCCTATGGTAACGTTAGCAGATTTTTTCAGATATCATTCAATAGTTTCTTTTCCTCCTTAGTTGCTTTTTTTTTTTAACATGTATATAATCATTTAAACAACCCAAGGGCACATTCTGTAAGCCTGCCTCCTGGCTGCCATCACACAGCCTTTCTCTTTCCATGAATCTAGGGTCCTCAGCTGCTCCCTCTCTCCATGTCCTCATCTCTGCCTCCTTCTCTGGTGTTGCTGCTTCTCTGGATAGGGTTCCATATTCCGCTTGTGCTCTTCTCCCTTGATGGTCCTAGGGTCCTCTGTTTCTGGATATGTAACATTAATTACTCACCCATTTATATTACAAAGCTTCTACCTTTACAGTTGTGACAACTGCAATTAGTCATGATAACAATAACTCACTTTTCAATAATAAGAATGCTATCCCCATCTCCTTTCACCAGACCCCTTCTAGACAAGATGAAAACTATTCAATGGGGACTCTACCTTCCCCCACACACTCTGAAACTAAACCCCCTCTTGAAAACTTATAAGTCAGCCACTTTGTGCCTTTATAGCTCCCCCATTTTAGGTAGCCAATGTCTAAGTTGCCCATCATTGTCAACCCTGTGTACAGAGGGAATATGCTTGATAGGATTTGATAGTTTCTTGTTTAATAAACATAGGAGTCACATTTTTATTAGAGCAATTAATTCATCTCTGAGACCCCTACTGAGGCCACATTCATTCCAGCATATGTTTTATGAACTGCTATTGACATGCTGTCAGGAGCTCTGGTAGAGTAGTTGTTATGAGTCGGGCTGCCAACCTCAAGGTCAGCAGTTCGATACTACCAGTGATTTTGCAGGAGAAAGATGAGGGGTCCTGCTCCCATAAAGATTTACAGCCTCGGAAACCCTGTGCAGGGTCACTATAGGTTGGAACTGACTCCACAGTAATTAACAACAACAACAACAACACTGATGTGCTGTCAGTAACACTTAATAAAGGATTCTATGATCATGGTCTAATGAGAAAGGTGTTATGATTCCCAACACAGCTTAGCTAGGAGGTCCAAGGAAGCAGCTTCATTGTGGGCATCCTTCCATGAAGCCATGCTTAAGTGACCAGACAAGCATAGTCTAATGGACATGTAATTTAAGAAACCATTAAAATCCGTGTTTAACATGAATTCACTCTCTGAATGAATGCATTCAATTGAAAATGGGGCAATAGAGATGCATTCAATTCCACTCAATCATTTTTCCTATCATGTACTTGATTAGCTGATATCAGTCTTTTAAATAGGTTGGGTCCACTAATATCTCCTTTTAGTACATTTTGTTGTTAGTGTAACTCTGCCACTAAATATATTATCAAGTAATGTAGGGAGGTTTAACTGGTCTTACTTCTGTATTTTAGTCTATATAAGAATTTCATTTTCTAATTAAAGTAAGGTGTCCTGCTGTAGCACTGTAGGATAAGCACTGGACCACAGGTCAGTTTAAACCACAAGGCGGCCATTCAAATCCACCAGCTATTTCTCGGAAACTCTATACAGCGTCGCTATGAGTCTGAACCAACTCAAGGACACTTAACAACAACAAAATTAAAGTCATGGGGTCCTGGTGTGGTGCTGTTGGACATTCAATGAACTGCTAACTCTAAGGTTGGTGGTTCAAACCCACCAGTTGCTCCTCAGAAACCCTACACAGAGTTCATATGAGATGGAACTGACTATATGACACTTAACAACACTTAAAGTAATGATAGGAATTTATCATTTCTTTCTGAATAAGATGCGTTTTTAAATGTGAACAATTGAAATTAAGGTATATAAAACAGAAGAATCATTGATTAAAAAAAATTTTTTTAAAACAAAACCTTATAATGTTACCTAGTATTCCCTGAAGAATTGGAATACTATTTCCTCAAGAAGTCATATTTTCCCTTGGCTCTGTTGTTGTTGTGAAGTGCTGTCGAGTCAGTTCCGATCCATAACGACCCTGTATAGGGTTTCTGAGGAGCAGCAGGTGAGCTTGAACCACCAACCTTGCAGTTCAAATGGCTTTGCAGTCTGACACATGAACCCACAGCACCACACCAGGACTCCCTTGGCTCTACTCTACCTAAATAGACAATTCTTAGAAGTCCAGCATTTAATGAGCATCAGCTCAGTAGACCAGTAGACAAGGGTGAGGTTGTAGTGGTTTCACTAAGAATAGCAATAATGAGTGTTGTTGTTGTTGTTAAGTGCCACTGAGTTGCTTCTGACTCATAGCAATGCTGGATAGCATTTCTGAGGCATGCCTGGTGGGTTAGCAGTCCAGTGCTTATCCTACAGTGCTACACCAGGACCCCTGTTAATAATTTTAGCAGTACGTTTAATCAAAAGTCTCAGTCATGGAAGCCAGAAGCCCAACTCCAATCAGCCTCAACAAATCAGGGAGAATTATAGCACCTCCTGAACTGCTAACCACAAGGTCAGCAGTTCAAACCTATCAGCTGCTCCTCAGAAACCTTAAACATGGCCCCTATGAATCAGAATCAACTCAACAGCACTTAACAACAACAACATAGCACCTCCTAGTGTGAGAGCCTTTGAATGGTTCTTGTTTCAGGGATGGCTATAAAACACTCAGTCCAGCTCATCTTTCTCCTTCCAACATCTTTTCTCTGATTTATTTTCACCCTCAAGAAGATTCCATGTGTGTAGTGGTTCTTGGAAACTCTACCTCCAATTTCAAGATGAGTGGAAAGACGGTGTGTCTCTTATACTCTTTATACCAAGAGCCTTTGTATAAGTATTACTGGGGTGCCAGGGGTCACATAGAGCTTTGGTTGGCCAATTATGCTTGATTTAGAGATGGGGCAGCCCAAACCCCAACTAGATCACAACGGCTCCCCTGAGAGAAAAGGAAATCAGTATTAATAATGCATAAGCAAAAGCGCTCCACTCTTCATGGTTGCTATTTTTGTTAGCTAAGTAGTAATCTATAGTGCAATATATTAAATTCAATACCTCCTATTTGTTAGAATCATCATCTGTGATTTACAGATGAGAAAATTGGTACTCAAAATTATTAAATAACATATCCTGGATTTCATACCTGGCAACTGTTAGAACTGCCAACATCAATGTGTTATTGATAATGGTAGCTAATGCTGTCAATATTACAGAGGCATACTCATGACTCCCAAAGAGTCCCAGTTAATAATGACTGATTCTCCATAAGATGCTTTCCATGGAGTTCCGGGATGTGGGAGGTGGAGGTGTTTAACTCAAAATAATTCACTAGATTTGCATAAAATTAAGTTTACTACCTAACTAGCCAGAATGTCTCCTAAAAGCAAGGATAGCAAGACTTCATCGTCTGCACATGTCAAGAAGGACTCATAGTCTGCACATGTCAAGAAGGACCAGTCCCTGGAGAAGGACATCATGCTTGGCAAAGTGGAGGATCAGTGAAAAAGACGAAGACCCCCAATGAGGTGGGCTAACACAGTGACAACAACTGGCTCAAATGTAACAATGATGGTACAGACGGGGGCAGGACCAGACAGTGTTTCCTTTTGTTATCCATAGCATTGCTGTGAATTGGAACCAACTTAATAACACTGAACAACCACAACAACAACATAACTACCTAAATCCATAATCTCTCTACAAAACTGCCGTATTTGTTCTTATGGTTTTAGGTGCTGTCGAGTCCAACAGGATGAAACATGGTCCAATTCTGTGCCATCTTCACAACTGTTGCTGTGTACGAGACCATTGTAGCAGCCACTTTCAATCCATCGTGTTGAGAGTTTTTCTCTTTTTAGCTGACTGTCTACTTTACCAAGCATGGTGTCCGTCTCCAGAGACTAGTCTAATCCTAATAACATGCCTAAGTAAGTGAGAAACAGTTTAGCCACCTTTGCCTCTAAGGAACATATTTAAGACAGTAAAATAAATTACAGATGTGCAAGGAGTCCATTTAAGTTTAAGGTAAAAGCAATAACTTCAAAACTCTAGGGAAAGTGGGGATACTTTATATCCGTATAGATGCATTCAGGAGGATGCAGAGGGAGAAAGGAATGATCCAAATGTTTATTCAAGATAATTCAAGAGTGTCCATCCATGGGCCTCACATATTCAATCAGTGGGTGTTTACTGAGCATGGACACTGTCCCCGTGATTCAGTGCAGGTGACTTAAAAAGGCAGTCAAGTGCCAATGTTTGAATTATAAGCGACCTGCTTTACCACTTAGCCTTTAACTGTGTAATTTTCAGGGACTATGTAGTCAGAAGAAATCTAAGTTTATCTACTGTAAATGCCAATTACACTGCTTTATTTCACTTTACAGTGCTGATCACAAAGTGTAGGGAAAACAAACCAGTTAATGGAAAATGGGCTCATCTGAGTCCACCTTGGTAGGCTAAATGAAGGTTTGGTGGGCCAGGTGAAACTTCGAGAAGAGGCAACCCAGAGGAGAGCTACTTGTGAATGAGTCAGAAGCCAATATTTTTGGAAACAGAAAGATGGGAACTGTGGTTGCACAGCTTGGCAGGACTGATGCTTTTTTCCTACTTTAATCACACCCAGACTTGATGAATTCTAAATGTTCTCCTTTGGGTTAACGCTGACAATTTTATCTCCAAAAGAGAAGACGCTCCCCATGTGAAGATGGTATTCCTGTTGTGTTCTCCCCACAGATATATATTGCTCAAATATCTTCAGGGGATTTAATGTGAAAGAAACCTAAATCTGTTTGCTTGGAAAACTACCATAGAAGCAACTTCCCTCTGAGAATGTTGTCGGCTTCTCTCATCACCCACAAAGTCAGCATCTAGCTCCTTTCTGTAGGAGGCCAATTCCAAATACAGCTTTCACACACCTGCCTCTGCCATTCTTTGATTCACTATAAAATGCCATAGTGGGGAATCTGTTCAAGAATTGCCACCCAGGCTGATCACCCACAGAAATATCAGCTGCAGGATAATCTGTGTCTATTCCTCCACCCAGAGATGTTCCAGGGAGATACAGAAATAGCGCAGTCAACCTTGGAGCAGCAAGTAAAATGAAGAGCAGTCGGGGTCTGCTGCTGAATTCCACACCTACCATCGCTTTCGGTTGGTTTCAGTCTTTTCTGCCTCCTCTTTCTTGTCTCAATTTTTCTCATCATTGAACTGGGAAAAACTTAATGCTCTATACATAATGAGTTAGAGCAAAGCCTTAAAATCAATTTGACTTTATTTAGAAACTAAAATTAATTATGGAGAGATTTTTCTGTACCACATAGCCTCGGTTCCCATGGGGGGTGGGCGCGGGGAAAAGGTATGGTCCATTTGGTCTGGGCACTTTCTTCAAGATCTTTGTAATGCCAGAAGTCCGGGTCCAGGGGCACCCCAGGAATTCCTGTTATGTTGGTTAACTAATATGACATTTTAAATCTATATAGACAGAAAGTAGATTAAGGGTTGTCTTGGACTTGGGAATTGAAGTAGTTGTTGTTGTTGGTAAGTGCCGTCAAGTCGGTTCCGACCCATAGTGACCCTGTATAGGGTTTCCGAGGAGCAGCTGGTGAGCTTGAACCATTGACCTTGCAGTTCAAATGACTTTGCAGTCTGGCCCATTAACCCACAGCGCCACACAAGTACTCCTGGAAATGGAAGTAGTGAGGGACTACAAATGAACATAAGAGATCTTTTAGGGAAGATGGAAATGTTAAAAAAAACTGGAGTGTGGTGAGGGTTACCTAGAGAGTCCTGGTGGTGCAGTGGTTAAAGCATGTGCTTACCATTGGGAAGGTCAGCTTTTCAAACCCACCAGCTGGTCCATGGATAAAAGACGAGGCAACCTGCTCCATCACAGCCCTGGAGTCCCTATGGAGCAGGTCTCGTCTATCCTATAAAGCTGCTGTGAATCCGAATTGGCTCTAGAGCAGAGGGTGGCAGTGATGGCAAGAGTTGCACACACTATACTTAACTGAAAATTGTGACTGGTACATATAAAACAAGTGGCTATTTCAGTATGCAAATTATAGTGAATAAAACTGTGAAGACAGTAAGATGGACTGGTGACTGGATGGATTTCTATGTGATGAAGAAAATGTAACTACATGCTACTTGTGCAAGCTATGTGTTGGTTGGTAATGGGAATTAACTGTGCAGTTCTTTCAACTTGCATGAATTTTAAATGTCCATATGTCAGAAACATGCATGTGTAATATATGTTACAGGAACTCTGGTACTATAGTGGGATAAGAGTTGGGCGGCAAATTGCAAGATCAACAACTCAAATCTACCAGGCTCTCCACAGGAGAAAGTGAGACTTTCGGCTACTGTAAAAAAGTCGAGTTGGAAACTCTGTGCAGGGTCGCTGGGGTCACAACAGACTCCATGGCACAAAACCACCACCACAAATATATGCTACGGAGTCCTGGTGTGGTGTTATAGGTAAGCACTGGGCTGCTAACCATAAGGTCAGTGGTTCAAACCCACCATTCACTCCTTGGAAACCCTATACAGGCCCACAAAGAGTCAGAACCACCTCGACGGCACAGAACAACAACACTATACGTTACACATAGAAACATATATTGGTAGATCTAACTGACTTGGGGGAAAGATGGGACTTTTTACATTGTATTCTTCTGTATGAATACAGTTTGTTGTTGTTGTAAAGGGCTGTCAAATCAGTTCTAACTGATCGTGACCCTTTGTAGGGTTTCCGAGGAGCAGCTGATGGGTTTGAATTACCAACTCTGTAGTTTGCCATCCAGCGCTGATCCTACAGTACCACACCAGAAGTCCTACAAACACAATACATGTATATTTTTAAATAATCAAAAAATATAAACAAACAAAAAACAACTGAGAAAAGTAGACTAAATATGGTAAGATTCTTATAGTCATAGATGGTGGTGGTGGTGGTGATGTGCCATGGAGTCGGTTCCGACTCATAGCGACCCTGTACAGGGGTTTAGATGGCACTCAGTAAACAGTGAATGAGTAATACTTTAAGTTATTTATAAGGGTAGGTAAAAAATATTGTTACAAACTCATAGAAACACTTATCAAACAAAACTATCAAAATAGGAAGCTATTGTTTCTTGACATATTCCTTCTCTAGCTCTATAGACTTCTGAAGGTGGTGTTTCCATCTCTCTAACCATACTGATAGAAGAAGTGCAGCCAGAGTGCTCCTTGGAGGCCAGGATGGCCAAACTTCATCTCTCATACTTCAGCCATAATGTCAGGAGGAACCAGTCTCTGGAGAAGGATATACTGTTTGGTAAGGTGGAGGGTCAGAGATAAAGAGGAAGACCCCCAATAAGATGGACTGGCCAAGTGGCAGCATCGATGGACTCAAGGGTGGTAACAGTGGTGAGGTTGGCCCAGGATCGGGCAGTGTTGCGTTCTGCTGTGCATAAGGTCACTATGAGTCGGTACAGACTCGATGGCACCTAAGAACAACATCAACAACTATGCTGTGAGCTAACGCGTCAGACTGCAAAGTCATTTGAACTGCAATGTCAGTGGTTCAAGCTCACCAGCTGTTCCTTGGAAACCCTATACAGGGACGCTATGGGTCGGAACCACCTTGACAGCACTTAATAAGAACAACAACCATTCTCTGAAGAATTCTGTGCTCTTCCATTTACACCATATCCAAACAGCAGTTTGGGCATCTTTGAGGGACTCAACTCATGTTTCTTTTAAATGTTCTTTGTGGTTTGGGGAAAAAATGAAGTTTGAAAGGGCAACATCAGGCTGTAGGATGGATGTTGTAAGGTTTCCCAACACAATGCTCATAGGACATCCCTGGCTACCCTTGAAGAATTAGTAGGTGAGTTGTCATGAAACCAAGTAATTCTTCAGCACAAGTTTCTTGGCCTTTTTCTCACCAATTCAGTTTTCCACTTTCTTCAAACTTACTCATAATAAACCCCTATGATCATTCTATGTCCTTTGAGAAAATCTATCAAGATAACCCCCTGGGAAACCCAAAAGCAGTCTCCAGAACCTTCTGAGCTGATCTCTCTGCCTTGAACTGAACTGGCCCATGTGGTATCCTCAGAAGCCATTGTTTTCATTAGACCTTTACTTGAAGACACACAAATGAGACCAAGACGTGTGTATTCCTGAGAGAACTTGTCTGGTCACAGAACATGCTTAAACATGTATTGTTTGGAATCAGCCTGGGCATGAACTGGAACCTTATTAGCAATACTTTTGGTCTTACCCTTGTTTAACGCTCTTACCACACATACACACACATACACACACACACATACACACAAATGCTACTTTTAAGGCTTTACAGACATTCTCACATTTAGTTATAAATATCTGTCTGATAAAGAAAGGACTAAGAATTAAGTAGTTAAATCATACACACATGTAGGTGTAACAGTCAGAATCTGACTTCAAAAATTAGCAAGAATACTCTGGTTTAATGAATGAACATCAGAAGCTGGTCCCTGAGCAATTTCAGCTTTAATGATTAAATTTCTCTGTTCCCTGCTCACTGAAACAACAACAAAAATCATAATGTGAAGAAAACTCAACTGAGTATGTTACAGTAAGTTTGACAATGCTATAGTTCTGGCCTATGTTTCTACATTAGAACAGTATTTCACCTCATTCATAAACAAAAATTTTCAAACATCTTTGACACTAGCTCTGGGATTGTTGTTGTTAAGTGCCATCAAGTCAGCTGTAATTCACAGAGACTATGAATAGGGATTCTGAGGAGTGGCTGGTGAGTTTCAACAGCCAAACTTGCAGTTCAGGCTGACATTATGGTCAACTACTTATCCTACAGCGCCACACCAGGACTCCATATATCTGCTATTACTGAGGGGTATTTTATTCTATCTCAACTGCGAAGCAATGAGAATAATGAAGGGACATCATTTTAAACTGTAGAAAGTATATTTCCTGGTTTAGGTTAAGATACTCTAGCAAGAATTTACTTTTTTTTTTTTTCCAGCTAGTATATGTTGTTGTTGTTAAGCACCGTAGAGTTGATTTCGACTCATAATGATCCTGCACAGTGTTTCCAAGGCTGTATATCGTTACGAGAGCAGAAAGCCTCATCTTTCTCCTGTGGAATGGCCGGTTATTTCGAACTGCTGACCTTGAGGTTAGTAACCCAATTCACAACCACTACGCTACCAGAGATAGTATATATGGATTTCTTTATGAACGTTTGTTTGCAGAGATACAGCGGCTAGTTTTTGAACGTTGAAAAAATAAAAAGGAAAAGCAATAAAAAGCCTTAGTTATCTGCCTAGCTGCCAATGAAGAAAACGAGTGAAGAAAGAGTCTGTATTATTTCCAAATCTAAACACAAAATGTTGCTTACCTTATTGTGCCTATTTGGTTCCAAAATCTAAAGTCAGGAGCCAAGATTTCTAGAATTTGATGACTATCAAGCCACCTGTTTTTCCAAGGTTTAGCAGATGCCGTAATTGGAGGAGGCAGGCGGTGGGTGGCGATGGGGATTTGAGGAAGAGAAAGAAGTAGGAAACTGTCCTGGGCACAGTGAATTCTGCAGGCAACCCCTCACTTTTAACCACCCCCTCAGCCCCGCACAGAGTCCCTTTTTCTTCTTCATCCCCCTTCTCATCCTTCCTTCAACCTTCACATAAACTCAGACCTTTGAAAAGGCTTGTCTGGGTTAAGGAAGGGATTCACCATGGCCAATTTCATTTGCAAGTTCAACTTCAGATCAGATAGTGTTATTTCTAATGTTGGTGTATTTCCCCAAAGCAGGTTTATTATGAAGCTAACTGTTGCTTTTCAAGTCTACTAAAATTGTGTCATATGAGAACTAGTAAATTCTGATCTCTGGGTGAGGCACTAAGACTTGAGAGACACAAAGGAATAAACCTGTCGTTGTTGAGACAGCCATGGTATTGCAGGTGAGAGGGCCAGGTAAATTAACTACTAAGTAGACAAGCAAAAGCAAATCAAACAGGAAAAGAATGGAGTCATGTAGTACCGCGACCTAGAACAGAAACTCGGCAGTAATAATGTCCTTCTTTTCTGCACAAGTATTTTTGAGTCTGATTCTCAGGTGAGCCCTAACTCCAGTTCATATTTATGGAAGGCTCGCTGTAGTCCAGATGATGCGGCAATGCTTTTCATGCTTCAAATAATTTTCTCTTCACAATAACGCAGTGAGGTAACTGCTTTCATTATCCCTATTTTTGCAGATGAGCAAAATTCAAGTGCATCTGCTACACTCAGCTGAGTCTGTCTTTCCATCCTGGAGACCCAGCTGGGAGCTAGACGCTTATGCATTTGTTAACCTGGCTCCAAGTTTAACCCTTTGCTGTTCTCTGCACCAGGCAACCTCCAAAACAAAGTATGCACTCAATAAGAAGATACAGTCAGGGATAAAAGATTGCCTTCTGGGGAATCACTTTTCACTTACAATGCATAGACCTTACTCTGTGAAACCTTTGTAGAAAGGAGGAAAAAAAAATCATTTTAATAAAATAAAACAACCCCCAGATGCTTCCAATACTGAGTGATAAATTTGCACCCTGTTTGGGAATTCACCAAGCATTTCAGATCTGCAGATAGACTTATTATCTTTGACCAAAGGTGAAAAGAAAAAACACTGTTCTCTGTGATAGAAGGGATCCGTGTTGTATATCCCATCTTCTTCTCAGCCTTCTGCTTAATTTTCTCCTTGCATTTGGTGGTCTTTTATGATTCAATATTTCACCAATATTTCCACATGGTGCCTTGCTGTGTTGGAGGTGGCATTTGGAGTTTGAAGTATTCCTTCTCTAGGCTCACCTGGAGATAGGCTGTCTCCAACTTGGCAAGGCGGAAGAGGCTCTGGCTGAAGTCCAGCCCCTGTAATTATATTCTAATCTGTCTTTATTCCGTCTCCTCATTTTTCATGTGATATTCTTACCACAGCCCAAGCCACAATTCCATTGCATTTTAGCAGTCTGGAATATTATGAATAGTTCCCAAGTTACAAATGAGATCTGCTTCTAAGTGTGACTTTAAGTTGACTGTGTAGGTAAATCAGAACAGGTGCATACAGTTATCATTTAGGCAAGAGCACAGGGAGTCCTGTGGATTAGCCATTTGGCAGTTCACCTCAAGGTCAGAAGTTCAAATTCTCCAGCTGCTTCATGGGAGAAAGATGAGGGTGTCTGCTCCTGTAAATATTTAGTCTTTGAAACTCTATACAGAGCTACTATAAGGAGCTCTGGTAGCGTAGTGGTTACGAATTGGGCTGCAAATCTCAAGGTCAGCAGTTCCAAACTACCAGCTGTTCTATGGGAGAAAGATGAAGCTTTCTGCTCCCGTAAAGATTTACAGCCTCGGAAACCCTATAGAGGGTTGCTATGAGTCAGAACCGATTTCACGACACATCACCACCATCACAAGATTACTATGAGTTGGAATTGACCCCATAGCTCTGGGGTTTAGTGGAAGAAAAGACTAGAAGCCTTTTAGATGATTTTAAAACTGCACATGCATCAAGTGAAAGAGATTGTGATGAATTAATTGCCAGTAAGGATTGGTTCAATCATTTTAAAGTAGGGGCTAATTTAAATAATATTATAGGGCAAGAGGAGTTGTCTGTAAATTGGACTTTTGCAACTTGGGGACAGTCTATAATGGATGTACTTTGAAATTCTCTAATGATAAATGAATTCTTTTTAGTTCAACTCCTGGTAGATGAAACCTAAACAGAGATTTCTAGGATGCAAGCTTACATAAATTTAAAAAATATATTGTTCATCCCCTTTGTATATAGGGTAGATAGGGACAGGTAACTTAGACAATGGCTACCTTAATGGAGGGGCCAATAAAGGCACAAAGTGACTGGCTGATTTGGGGGAGACAGATTGTTAGCCCTCGCATCTAAGTTGCCTCTGGATAGACTTGAAGAACCACCTAGTGCATTAACTGAATTACCACTCAGGGACCCCAAAGGCAACTGCTGTTGAATCGACTCTGTCTTATGGTGACCCCAAGTTTGTCAATGTAAAACTGTGCTCTGTAAGTTTCTTAGAAGTAGACCATCTTTCTTCCAATACGACTCTGTGAATTTGAACCACCATCCTTTATGTTCGCGGCTAAGTGCATTAAATGTTTATGCCACTCAGATGACCCAGGCCAGAAGCAGCTTTCCGGTGTGCTGGGCCACACCTATGGCAAGACTGGGCACCCTCTGCTTCTCTGACCCTCTATTCTGCTTCCTGGTGGTACCCACTCAACAGATTTGTTTTTCTAAGAATTGTTTACACACACACACACATGTGGTGGTGGTGGGGGGGTGACATGTAGAGTGACGGGAATGCTAGCATCCGGAGGGATTTACTGGGATGGGAAGTAACCAGGCTCTACCATGTGACTTTGGTCACATCATTTTTGAGCTTTTGTTTCTCAGACTTCAAAAGACACATAGTAATTCAGGCTCTGCCTACATGTCAGTAAAGTGAAGACTCAGAGACTTAGAGATTCTTAAGTTACTTAATAGATATGAAAATATCTTGCTAAATACCCAAATTTGTACATGAGTATTTGCCTTTGTTTCAAATATATCCATGAATGTGGTGAAGCATACAGGGGACAAAGTTACAAAAACTACTTAGACCTAACCAAACACCTTGAGGAAAGGAATCACAGGGTCTGGGGAGTATCAGGATCACATTATCAGGGGACACCAAAGTCAACTGGTATAACATAGCCCACAAAGAAAATAGTCTAAATCCTACTTTGGTGAGTAGCAAATGGGGTCTTAAAACTTGTGAGAGTCCATCTAAAGTGCAACTACTGATTTCTTCCCATCTGGCGAAAAGAAGAGTGAAGGAAATATAAAATGCATGAAGAAATTAGTTTAGTGGACCCCATTATCATCAGTCACCCTGATTTGTAACCAGAACGAGATGGTACCTAGCTGTCACTACCAACTGCTTTTACAGGGATCACACTAGAAGGTCCTGGATACATGAAGGACAATGTGGAACAAAACTCAAAATCATAAAAGAAGACCAGGCTTCTTGGCCACAGAGAAACTGGTGGAAGTCCTAACACTATGGTCCTTGTTGTTGTTATGTGCCGTGGAGTCGGTTCCGACCCATAGCGACCCTGTACAGGGTTTCCGAGGCTGTAAATCTTTATGAGAGCAGAAAGCCTCATCTTTCTCCCAGGGAGCAACTGGTAGTCTTGACCTGCTGACCTTAAGGTTCGCAGCCTGATTCGTAACCACTACGCTACCAGAGCTCCTTACTCACCATTTAAGTGTGAAAATGAGCTCATCCCTATGACCCAGATTTCAGCAAGACAACAGACAGATCTATAAGGGAAACAGTATCATTAGAGAGGTACATACAACGAAGAGCAATTAACCATTTGAGATCAAAAAGGCAGTATTTACCCAACGACAAAGTTCAGGAGGATTAGGAAAGAAGGTGGGATGGAAACATGGAAAAAGGAAACAGAGGGAGGGAGTGGAGTAAGTTATGTTAGATTGTGGGGACTGCAGTCAATGCCATGAAATCAAATGTATATGAGCTGTTTACAGAAAAAAGAAAGAGAGAAAGAAGCTTTATAAAATGTGCTACACAAACAGAAGTTAATATGAAGAAGAAAAGGGCAAAGAATTGGGAAGAAATAATTAGGTCTCCTCTCTCACTTTAGATTATAAACTCCTTAAGGTCAAGGATAATATGTCTCAAGCTTCGTATTTGTTAAACCTTTGTGTCTCTTATATGAGAACATCACAGGCAGGACTGACGGAATGGAAATAAATAGTGTGAAAGGGAAGGTGGAGAAGGCCACGTAAACATTTTGAAAGTGTAATTCTTAAGAGCATATGAAATCTTTTCCCTAAAAAGCATGAGAGTCATTCATTTAAACATAAAGCAAAGAGACAAAAAAAATAAAACAGAACCCTGTGGTTATGATAATATGGTTGTTCCTCTGCCTTTGTTATTGGGCATGAAAGCATGTCAGATAATTCTCAGTACATCAGTCGGCCTGCAAGCCAAAACCATTTGTCCATGGTACAAAGTCATTTCCTTCTGACCTCTACTGTGACCTCTTGTTTTTAATGGTCAGATCTAAAATTCTAAGGGACAGTGGGGAAAGGTGATCCCTTGAGACTGAGAAAATCATAGTTTTTCATCCATCAGTCTCCAGTCTCTCTTTGAACATAAGTAAATTGAACTCTGAATTTCAATTCTGCTAATCATTGCATGCTGAATAATTTGATATAAACATGCTTGTGTGTGTGTGTGTGTGTGTGTGTGTGAAATCTTGACTTTTTCAGGGATGTCTCAACTATATGCCATACATTTATAAACAACAATATTTTATCTCTCCATATTTCTGCATGGTCACCAAAGGATTTCCATATCAGTTATATTTATTGTTCGTTCACAACAAACTGATATGTAGTTTTACCTGCTTCCTATTCAAGATGGAAGGAGCTCTGGTAGCGTAGTGGGTACGAATCAGGCTGTGAACTGCAAGGTTGGCAGTTCGAAACTACCAGCTGTTCCATGGGAGAAAGATGAGGCTTCTTGCAGCCTCAGAAACCCTGTACAGGGTCACTATGAGTCGGAACTGACTCCACAGCACTTAACAACAACAATAACATTCCAGATGGGCTCTCTAAGGATCAGCGAGTTTAGGAAACTTCTCAAGATTTCACAAATTACCAAGTGAGAATAAAGACAAGAGAGAATCAAAGTCTTACTTAGAGAGGATAAATGAATTGCCTGAGGTCTCATAGTTGGTATGGGAGGGCTTCAGAAAGTTTGTGAAACACCGAAAAGTCCATCAACAGAAGAATGAATAAACAAACTTTGGTACATATTTACAATGGAATATTATGCATTGTTGAGTAATTATGATTAATCTGCAAAACCCTTATAACATGGAGGACCTGGAAGACATTATGCTGAGTGAAATTAGTCAGTAACAAAAGAACAAATATTGTAGGACACCACTATTGTAAAAAGCTAATAAAACATTTTCTTGATAAAAGAAACATTCTACGAAGGTCACCGGTTTGGGGGAGAGAAAATTATTCACGGGCTAGAGGGTAGACACATGTTAACATGAGTGAAGGGGCAGGCTATAAGCAATACGAGGGAGAAAGAGGAAGGATGAAGGTAGACACAGGGAGGAATACAAGAGTTAAAGTGAACAGAGGTAAAAACTATTAACCAGATGGTACATGGAGGAGATTACAATCACTGTAATTAAACCAGGTATATGATTTTCTTTCACGTAACACTTATGGTCTGCTCTGTAAACCTTTACTCAATTTACAGGAAGTTTCTTTTAGTAAGTCTATAGAAAAATGGAATTAAATGATAATGACTTTTTCCAAGAACTTTTTGAAGCCTCCTTATAAGTAAGAGAGCCAAGACTTGAACTCAGGGAGTCTAACTCCAAGTCCTACTCTTTAAAAAAAAAAAAGAAAGTAACCACTCAATGCCAATTGATGGTGTCCCATGTGTGTTAAAAGTAGAAAATGGAGTCAATGCCCATTCATGGTGACCCCATGTGTGTTAAAAGTAGAAAGTGATTCATAGAGTTTCCAAAGGCTGGTTTTTTTCAAAATAGATACCAGAGCTTTCTTCCCAGAAGCCTGTAGGTGGATTCAGATCTCTCTTGAACCTTTTAACTAGCAGCTGAGTATGGTAGCTGTTTGTAATCTCCAGTGGAATCCTCACTTCCCCCTCCTTTCTTACCACTATACTATCCACCCTGCTTGTTAGATGCCTGGTGGCGGTGGTGGTGGTGGTGGTGGTGTGCCGTGGAGTCAGTTCCGACTCATAGCGACTAGTACAGGGAAACACAGCAAATGATCCTGCAATGTGTATTTCCCACCATCATCTGTATTATGAGATCAAGAGGAGATGTGACCATTACCAGTAACTACGGGGGGAGGGAGAGGAGGGGTGTCTATTTTCACTGTCCTGCTCAATGGGAACCTTTGGTTTGTTTTAAGTAAATGACCACGTGTACATTCTCCTTCAGCACATGAGATCACATTAGGTTTAAACCTACACAAATAAAACTCCACCTAAACAAATGGAAGGTTACAACCCCAAGTCCCAGGGAGCCCAGTTAGCTGCCCACTCACCACCTCCTACCAGCACCTTCTTTGCCACAAGACTAGTATCCCTTGGTATTATTATTGACTCTTTTATTACAAGACACTTAAAGCCTGTCAGCAATCATTTAGGCTAAAATCTTCATTTCAAAGATAGAGAAACTAAAGTTCAGAGCGATGATAGGAAATACCAAGAATGGGAGGCTGTGGGCGGGCTTCAGCCAGGGGGATGACTCAGGTCTCTAGTCACTCCATTCAACACTCTGTGTGCCTCACTCGGCACTGTTCCTGGCATTGGAAGCTACGTGTCCCAAATTTTTCAGGAAACAAACATCTTATGTTAATATCCCTCTAATACCTGAATTTCTAGAATGCCAAAAAGTTTGCTTTAGATACTAAAATTAGGGGTCCTTCGGCTTATATTACAAAATTTAAACAAACAAACAAACAAGAAAGAAGACTAACGGTTATTTAAAAATATTTGAATAGTAGAAATGTTTTTGGCTAAACTGCTAGCCACAAGATTGGCATTTCTCACCCATCAAAAGAAAGGTCTGGAAATCTACTTATAGAAGCTTTGAAACTCTATAGAAATAGTTTTACTCTGCACACAAAAGGTCGCCACAAGTCAGAACCTATCCCATAACAAGGAAATGTATTAGCTTCTGGGTTACGCTTGTTAGGAGCTTTTTCTTTTTTTAGCTGAGTCTCGACCAAGCATGATATTCTTCTCCAGGGATGGGAGTCCTTAGGTGGTTCAAAATGATTAAGTTGTTGTTAAGTACCATCGAATCGGTTCCGACCCATAGCAACCCTGTATAGGATTTCCAAGGAGTGACTGGTGAGCTTGAACCACCGACCTTGTAGTTCAAACGGCTTTGTAGGCTGACACATTAACCACAGGGCCACACCAGGACTCTGGATGATTAAGTGCTCTTTCGTAAATTGCTGTTGGTAAGTTCTGTGTCATAGTGACCCGGTATGGGATTCTCAAGGAGCAACTGATAGATTTGAACCACTGACCTTGTGGTTAGCAGTCCAGAGCTTATTCTATATGGAATTCACACCAGGGGAAAAAAGCTTTGGGTGGCTGAATGTTTGGAAAAGTACTTAGAAAGGTTGGAGGTTTTTAAAAACTTCATGGACGCTATCCTTTTATAGGTAAAATTCTGTAAAATCTTCGATTTTGACTGTGAAGACATGGTGAGATACGAAATGCCAAGGAAGGCTTTATGCATATATATCGGTGTTTGCATACAGCACATAGTGAAGATAATATTTTGAGTACTAATTTGCGCCTGACTCAAGACATGGAATTTTCAGTTGCCTTATGTGCATGTGAAAGCTAAATAATCAATAAAGAAGACCAAAGAAAAGTTGATGCCCTTGAATTCTGGTGTGGGAGAAGAATACCAAGTATGCCATGAGTTGTCAGAAGAGCTAACAAATGTGTGCTCCTTGTTAGAGAGAATGGCGAGACTTCATCTCAGGTACTTTGGATATGTCACCAAGAGGGCCCAGTCCCTGGAAAAGGACATTGTGCTTGGTAAAGTAGGGAGTTCATGAAGAAGAGGAAGACTCCAAATGACGCAGATTGTCACAGTGACAACAGCAATGGGCTCAAACCTAAGAATGCTGGTGACAATGGTACAGGACCAGGCAGTGTGTTGCTCTGGTGTTGAGCGTCTCTATGATTCAAGGATGCTTGACATGCATGCATACATACATGCATACATACATATATACTCCTTAAAAAATCAGAAATGTTTTTAAGTGTTTTCTTTTTTTTCTGTTTTCTTTCAACCCCACATAGGAGTTGGCTTTATTTGCATATCCCAGCTACTCTGGTTATAAATATTGAATGATGATGTACCGAATAAGATGGTATATACTGACTACTTAGCATAATGTCTGGAACATACTGAGTGTTCATATGTTAAAATAACATTTTAAATTTTAAAATAGAAGTCCTGGTGTGGCAAAGTAGGATAAGCATTCGACCTCCCAAGGGTGGTTTTCAAACTCACCAGCTACTCCTCGGAAACGCTATACAGGGTTGCTGTGAGTCAGAACTGACTCAATGGCAGTTAACAACAACACAGAATCAACTGAAACTATGTATTAAGATATAGGGAGGGACTGGTATGGTGTTGTAGAAAAAGTACTAGACTGCTAACTGCAAGGTCAGTGATTCAAATCTACCAGCCACTCCTCGAAAACCTTATACAGGGTTACTGTGAGTGGAACTCCATGACACTTAGCAACAACAACAATAAAGATATGTAAACTAGCTTACCCATAAGGACTTGGCGGAAGTATCTAAGTGATCATTTACCTCAAGGAAATGATAGACAATGAATAAAGCAGACCACAGATGAATTGTTGCCTTGAATTATGGTATTGAAGAAGAATATGAAAAGTACCATGGAAGGCCAGAAAAACAAACAAATATGTGTTGGAAGAAGTACAGCCAGAATGCTTCTTAGAAGCCAGGATGACGAGACTATGTCGCTCAAACTTCAGACTATTATCAGGAGTGATGGTCCCTGGAGAAGGACATTATGTTTGGTAAAGTGGAAGTAAGTGAAAAAGAGAAAGACCCCCTGCAAGCCGGACACGGTGGCTGCAACTATAGACTCCAATGTAACAGTTCTGAGGATGGCGCAGACCCAGAATGTGTCTTGTTCTCTTGTGTGTAGGGCAGCTACGAGTCCAAACAGACTCAAGGGCACTTAACAACATGAAGGAAATCCCTCTGATTATTCTGACCTGAAACTAGACCACCGATTCTGAGGCCCTCTTTCTGTCACCAAACATAATTCAGAAAGAATTTCTTTTTTCCAAAACAGAAATCAAGCCTCAAAGAGTTAAAATATGCTATAAGAAGGATGTTCAGTGGACACCCTTATTCTTTTTTTTTTTTTCTAAATCAACCCCATGCTTACCCCTCAAAAAGAATGACTAACATTTCCTTTAGAACCTTGATCCCTGTATTAGAATGGGTATCTAATTGGCCACACTTATCCTGCACAAATAAACTCTGGAAATGCAATTCAACAAAATTAATTGATTAAATACTCATAGATATAGAATGCCTTCCAGGTGCAAAAAAATAAAAAGGTTAAGAGAAGAGAAGAACACATTGCCCTCAAGTTGATTCCAATTCATAGCGACCCCAGGTAGCGTTTTCAAGGCTGTAAATCTTTACAGAAGCAGCCATCTTCATCTATCTCCCTCAGAACCACTGATGGGTTCAAACAGCTAGCCTTGTGGTTAGCAGCCCACATGTAGTGGGGGTAGAAATATATGGAAAAAGGGCCTCACTCTTCATAGAGCTAAGAACATGTTCAGGAAAGAGACAATCAGGTAAGAAGCTAACTCTAATTGTCTTTTTTTGAACTCTGCAAATCTACATCAGAGGAAGCTATGGTAAGGACAATACAGTGCTCTCCCATCTGGCATGAAATTTATCTTGTGAAAAGACCAATTCTCTGAAGGCTGACTTTTTCGCAAAGACATCAGATAAAGTTTGCTCTATCTAATAGACAAGATAAACTACATCAGTCTTCATTCCCTATGAATCTTACAATTAGTTTAAAAATGCATGGCATTTCCTGTGTTAACTTTTAACTCGTAAATAAGAACCACAAACTTAAATAAGTCAAGTTTTCTTTTCAGTTCTATTCACCCTCAATGGAATCATGAGAGTTGCATGAAAAAGATGTTTTGGGCCTGCTCAAGCCCAGCTGTTATTCATCACAAGGGAATGAGCCCGTCACAGGTGTCCCAAAGCACCTTCCAGGTGTCAGGCCATATTAGCTCTCATTGTTCAACAAACACACCATGGATTTCCACCCTACTACACAAGTAAGTATCAACGTCTTTATGCTCAAATTGTATTGCACATCATAACTGTTGTGGAATATCTGAAGGAATAAATCATATTTATCTGTATTTCATTTACTGGAAGTGTCCTCTCTGTGTACAAAGGGGCTTGAAAGTTCATGGAAAAATGGAAATAAAAGAATAGAATTAGTCAAATTGACTCAATGGCACACAAAAACAACATCCTATTTATATAGATGGCTAAAACCAGCTAGTTGAAATACTGCTTAATGCTTCCTTTTTATTTTATTATTATTATTATTATTTTTACAGGTATGTGGTTTATTTGAGGCCTGGAGTGGCATTGCAGGATAATGCAGTAGACCACAAGGTCAGCAGTTCAAACCTACCAGCCACTCCTCAGAAACCCTATACAGGGTTGCTATGAGTCAGAACCGACTTGATGGCACGTAACAACAATGTGGTTTATTAGTGAAGTAACAGGTTATAATTCAGGATCAGAAATGCTCAGGATTCAGCACTTTATTCAGGACTGTCTGTTCTCAGGCACACTCTCCAGTCATTAACCTGGCCCCCACCCACTCAGACGAGCATTACAAAGCTCGTTTGTTGTTGTTATGTGCCGTGGAGTCGGTTCCGACTCATAGTGACCCTGCACAGGGTTTCCGAGGCTGTTAATCTTTACGGGAGCAGAAAGCCTTATCTTTCTCCTGAGGAGCAGCTGGTAGTTTCGAACTGCTGACCTTGCGGTTCATAGCCCGATTCGTAACCACTACGCTACCAGAGCTCGTTAAAGCTCGGTTAGCTCTGCCAATAAGTGCTCAAAGGCACCCTATTCTACAAGGAAGTCTCCTGCCCAAAGGAATTTGGCTTTTTTGTTCCATGGGCCACGGGGTGGGAAGCCCACCACACTGATTCACACTGCACTCCTGGTCTTGAGCTCTGTCTCACCTGTGTTCTTTGAAATAATTTTCAAAATCATTAATAAGCTTTTCCACTTTCTGACTCTATTTTATTTTTACTCTAGTGTTCCCACTGCTTTCCTCTGTTTTCAGGGTAGGTTAGGAGGAAGACATGAAATGTAGAGATGGGAGCAATCAAGGGAGAAAGGTCATTTTTAGTTTCTGACATTAAAAAAATATATATTACATTTTTATTATTATGGTTGCAAGATAATAGTGTTACAATGTGGACTTCTGGTGTGGTGCTGTAGGATCAACACTAGATTGTGAACTACAAGGTCAACAGTTCACACCCACCAGCTGCTCCTTGGAAACACTATATAGTGTTGCTCTAAGTTGGATTGGACTTGATGGTACTTAACAAAGACAATTCAATGCCACAAAGAGTGCTACTGTTGTTGTTGTTGTTTTTCTTAAGTGACATTGAGTCAGTTCCAACTAATAATAACTGTGGATAGGGTTTCCAGACTCCTCATGTGGCACTGTAGGATCAGCACTGGACTGTGAACCACAAAGTCACCAGTTCAAACCCAACAGATGCGCTTTGGAAACCCTATACAAGGCTGCTATGATTCAGAACCCACTTGATGGCACTTAACAAAATAACAACACATATTGTATTCAATCTAGTCAGTTTGTTATAAAGAGAAATAGAGGATAATCCACTTTTTTGAAGACCCTGTAAGATACTGGAAAGGACAACAGAGAAGAAATGGAAAGCAAAATTGTCATGACTGTCTTCACTCTAGGCCAAGGCCCAGTGACTAGAGTTACATTAGATAACATGGTGATGGGGCACAGTCCTGGTGTGGCATTATAAGATAAGCACTGGGCTGCTAACCATAAGCTTGGTGGTTCCAACTCATCAGCTGCTCCTTGAAAACCCTATACAGGGTCACTATAAGTCAGAACTGACTCGATGGCATTTACCAACAACAGTGCACAAAAAGGGTACTTGTCCCTGCTGCAACATGGTCTGTGGGACAATTTCCCACACCTGTCTTATTGGTGTCCACTGTGCAGTCCAAGGCCAAGCAGAAGCAAGTCCAGAGGCTTGGCATTCCTGAGCCACACTTGGTGCTGGTGTGGTAGAGCTAGAACTAGAAGCCACTAAGAACCTGGCTATGGAGCTTCCAACAGGTATGCCGTAACAGGAGAAAGGGAGTTCTGTCACTAAGACTAGAAGTCCAACCTGGAAGGAGCTCATGGCCAGTCCTCAGAAGTGTCGACTGGAGAGTCAGCCAGGAAGCTCCAGGAAGGCCACCAAAGTCCAAGCAACTTAGCCAAGAATAATATATTACAAAGATCTCCAAAGCCAGGAATACAAGCAGCACACGGTGGAGAAAGGGAACCGGAGAGCACCATGATCCCAGCCCATCTTCCCCATGAAAAGATAGGGAGAGTCACGCTGCTTCAGCCACACAGGCAGATGGTGCCTTGAAGAATCTCTCAGGGGTAGTGGTAAAATCTGAGAGTCTGATCAGTTTATTCTCTAAAGTGTGATCATTTTTCATAGTAGACTCAATGCTCCCTACTCCCTGCAGAGATCTGAAACTAACAAACCAGATATAACCATAAACCTGATTGGCTGTGTGCCAGGAGTTATTTTTTCTGTCCACCTAGGAGTCCAGGTGTGGAGCTGTGGGACAATGCACTGGAACGCAAGGTTGGTCTGAGCTGCAAGAACAGCAGTTCAAACTCACCAGCTACTCCTGGAAAATTCCATGCATGGTTGCTATGAGGTGGAACCAACTCAACGGCACTTAATAACAACAACAACAAGTGAATAAGGATTCCTGGTGTGGCTTTGCAGGAGAGTGCACTAGACCGCAAGGTTAGCGGTTCAAATTCACCAGCTGCTCCTTGGAAGCCCTATACAGGGTCGCTAAGAGTCGAAACCAACTTGACAGCACTTAATAACATAAGGACTTGGAAAAAAGGTCATATTAATTATAGATGAATTAAAGAACTTACATTTTCTACACACGTTCAAGTTGTTGTTGTTGTTGTTAAGTGCCATCAAGTCGGATCCAACCAATAGTGACCCTATAAAGGGTTTCCAAGGAGCGACTGGTGAGCTTAAACTGCAGACTTTGCAGTTCAAGTGGCTTTGCAGTCTGGCGCATTAAGCCACACCAGGACTCCCATTCAAGTTGCACTGAGTATTAACTTTGATACCACACTACACTCTTAGCTTCATGGGAGAAAGATGAGGCTTTCTGCTCTCATCTTTCTTGCATGAAGCTTTACAGCTTCGGAAACCCTATACTGGCTCACTTTGAGTTGGAACCCACTCAACAGCACATACCACTATACCCCTAGCTTCAGCAAAAACTGTCTCAGCTATGAGGACTGACTTAGTCTGAATTAATTGTTTTCCAGTCTGTGAGCCACAGGTCCTCAGATTACTTCAGCACTGACTTCATTCTGACCTGTGTTACAGATAACATTTTTATACCTGTCTTTGTCATCAAATTACAAGCTTTTTGATGGTCCCCACACCAGTGATCATATAGCATTTGTGTCTTACTTATTACATTAATGAACTAAAGGAATTTAGAAACTAAATGACATTCTTTAGAAGTTAAAAGGCATTTGAATTAAACCCTTTTTATTTCCAAAGTCCTGATGTGGTGCTGTGGGATAACTGGACCGCAAGGTTGGTTTTAACTACGAGGTCGGTGGTTCAAGCTTACCAGCCACTCCTTGGATACCCTATACAGGGTTGTTATGAGTCAGGACTGACTCAATGGCACTTAACAGTAACAACAATCCATGTTCTTCTACATTGTGAGTTGCACAATGAAGTGGGATCATGTAAAGCACTGAACTGCTAACCTCAAGGTTGGTGGTTCAAAACCACCAACCACTCCTTGGAAACCTTATATTAGGTCACTTTGAGTCAGAAGAGACTCAGTGACACTTAATAACAACAACAGCATGCATTGATAACTGTTGGAGTTATTTTTTTCCCCTCGTGTTTACACATTCACCTACTTTGTCTGTTACTAGACTACAATCTCCTAACATTCCAATACTGTGCCTATCACAATACCCATTTGTGGTAGCTAGAATGCCAAGATGGTACCCAAGCTTCCTATAGTCTGTAAAATAAAATTGGTATAATCTCCTTCCCTTGAGTTAGGATAGCATCAGCGTAGGTGATAGAACATCCTTCTCATGATTAGGTTCCTAATCAATTGACTTTTGAGTTCATCCAGTGGGAGATTACCCAGGATAAACCTGACCTAATCAGGTGCACCATTTAAAAGGTTACACAGTAGAGACATGCTATATGGAAGATCTGGAAGGAAGCAAATAGTCAAGCTGTAAGAAGTGGTTTCGTCACATGGAAAGACTTGGAGACTGACTGCCTCTAGTAACTGGGTCGAATGGACATGGATCTGGATAGGCACAGGACTAGGTGTGTGTTGGTGCACTGTGTACCATCCAGCAAATTCTGGCTCACAGCAACCCTGAAGGGTCAAGTAAGACAGCCTGGTCAGGTTCGGAAGGCTGCAGTCTTTAGGGAGCTGACTGCCACATCTTTCTCCCATGGAGAGGCTGATGGATTCAAACTGCTGACCTTCCAGTTAGAAGCTAAGCATAAGAAGAGTCAAAGATTTAAAACAAAAACAAAACAAACCTCTCATTTCCCTCCTTACCAAGTTTCTGTGATTTGTATCACTTTGACAGAGGCTATGAAGACACCTGTATTTACATACAATTGCTGTTGGCAGAGCTGTCAAATGTACGGTGATAGAGGGCTACACCCATCTGTCAGTTTGTCTGACTGTGCTGGCTTGCATGTTGCTGCCATGTTAAAAACTATGCCACTGGCATGGCACTGTAGGATAAGTATCAGACTGTTAAACACAAGGTCAGTGGTTCAAACTCACCAACCACTTCTCGAACCCATATGCAGGGTCACTATGAGTCAGAACTACCTCAGTGTCACTTAACAATGGTAACAACATGTTCACCCATGGTGGCTAGGTTTGGACAAAGTCGCCAAATTAGATAGAATACATAAGGGGGCCTCAAAAATTTCAAGGAAAGGAGAGGCAGGGCTTGATGGTGGATTGGGGAGAGGTGACGTGCAGACCTCTGTCAGTAATAACAGAATACCAGGTGAAGCAGGTTTAGGGGATGGCCCCAGAACTCTAAACTACATATAAAGGGATACTTACAAGTACCGAAGGGTTACTGCTAATGGGATTTGTAGCAGAAGCAAGAAAAGTGGTATTTTCTGATTTGTGGCTGCCAGCGAGTCCCAGTGCAGCCGTGTTGAGAGGGACGGAACAGATACAAGGTCAAAAGAGCACTCCCAGTGAAGAGGTCTGACCGATCATCAGAGATAAAGGTGTGGACATTTCTTTTTTTCCATCCATCTATCCTTCTCTGTATGCACACCTCCACCTTGGTGAATAGATGGGTACTTGAATGAGTGGACATGGAAATTCTACTATACATGTGCACAGATCTGCTCAGCAAAGACCACTGAGCCCAGGATCGAAGAAGGAGGGGGAGTCAACAGGAATAGCTTAATACTGAAAGGTATTAAAAGCAGATCTGTTCAGCCCTGGGATATTTCTCAGTAGGAGAAATACAGGAGCAGGCTTCAAAGGTAAGAGAAGTGAAAAAGGAGAAAAGCCAAAAACTAAAATGGAGTTACATCATAAGGAGCAACTGTAACATCGTGAACTTTTTCAGGCAGTCTTGAAAGCAAGAAGCAAAAAAAGGGGTGTTAAAGTCTCACTTACAGTTTGCTATATGTTTTGTGTTTGTGTGTAGTGATTATAGACTTTAGTCTCCAATCTGTTATTTTATTCTGATCCCCCTTTCACCTTGGGAGGGAGGGCTTTTTCTCTCTCTATGTTACCCAACAAGAGACAGCAATTATGGTAATATAGCCAAGCTACAATCACAGCCTATAAAATCCCACCATCCAGGCAAGAGCCAATACCAGCTGCTCTATACCATACCAGTGTAGATAGCCAACATTTGAGAAAGTTATTCTCAGTTGACTAATAAGAGAAGTGAAAAGGAAAGTCCATCTCCTGATCACATCTACCAGGAAGCAATCTGAAAGCATAATAATGCACCAACATACATTCATCTAATTATTGAAAATGTATCTAATTAGTCAAAATGCCCCCAAAGCAACAGATAATCTCAGCTCATGTCCAGAAACAAAATAGAGTAACTGAAAAAATGACCTAGAATTCCCACTGGAAGGAGGACAGTCTGTGGAACTCCCTGAGAGTGAGGAGGAGAATGATATTGTAAGGCATCTGACTGTTCCACAGATGGATTGAGAAGATAAGGAAGAAGACAGGAAAGTGTTATGGGAACAATCCAATGAGATAGACATAGCATTGGAAACAATTCAAAGCCTGTAAAAAGAGGTGCAAATGATTAATTATAAAATATCACCAATGGACAATGCATTGAAAGGGCAAAGGAGTAGAATGAAAGAGACGGGAACAAGAACCCACAGCTTGAAGACAAATCTCTCAATACTGCTAAGATAGAGAGCAAGCAGGAAAAAAGAGTTCAGAAATCAGAAGAAAGTCTAAAATCCATGTGGGACCATATGAGGAGGAAGACCCTGAGGGTTACTGGAGCTCCAGAACAGGAAGGACTACAGAAATCCACAGAAAAGATAGTTAAAGAGCTTCTAGAAGAAAATTTCTCTGACATCCTGAAAGACGAGAAGATAAGCATTAAAGAAGTTGAATGAACCCCAAGTAGGATAGACCCCCAAAAGAAAAATATCATAATCAAGCTCTCCAAATCAAAGATAGGGAGAGAATCCTGAAAGCAGCTAGGGAAAAGATACCAATGACATTGTTTAAAGGGATGGAAAAAATGATTACAAACTATATGGTAAGGAAACAGTCTCCAGATAAGCAAAGCACTGCTTAAGAAAAAGAACAAAGTTGGAGGCTTCTCACTCCATGAATTCAAATTTTACTACATGGCTATAGTGTTCAAAAAAGTCTGTTACTGGTACAGTGAAACGTATACATCAATGGAACAGAATTGACAATTCAGAAATTAACCCATCCACATACAGCCAACTCATCTCTGACAAAGGACCAAATTACATTGAATGGAGAGGAGACAGTCTCTTCCACAAATGTTGGAGGCAAAACTTGAAATTGATATAAAAAGATTGAAACAAGACTTTTATCTCACACCATATACAAAATCCAACTCAACATGGCTTAAAACCTAAATGTGAATCCCAGAATTACAAAGGTCATCAACGAAAAAATAGGAACAAATTTAAGGAGTTCTGGTAGCGTAGTGGTTACAAATTGGACTGCGAACCTTAAGGTTAGAAGTTTGAAACTACCAGCCGCTCCACAGGAGAAAGATGAGGCGTTCTGCTCC
>NW_006408598.1:10494133-10496999 GCF_000296735.1 Chrysochloris asiatica
CTTGTTGGGAGTCTTCTCTCTCTTTCTCTGACCCTCCACCTTACCAAACATCATATGTTTCTCCAGTGACTGGTCCCTCCTGACAATATTTCTGAAATATGAGAGACGAAGTTTGGCCATCTTGGCCTCCAAGGAGCACTCTGGCTGCACTTCTCCCAAACTGGATATATTGGTTCTTTTGGCAGCCCATGGCACTTTCAATATTCTCTTCCAACACCATAACTCAAAATCATTGATTCTTCTACGGTCTTCTTTATTCATTGTCCACCTTTCGCATGCATATGAGCTTATTGAAAATACCATGGCTTGGGTTGGGTACACCTTAATCCTCAAGCTGACATCTTAGCTCTTCAACACTTTAAAAATGTCTTGTGCAGCAGAATTGCCTAGTGCAATATGTCTTTTGATTTCTTGACTGCCATTAGAGAGATGCAAATCAAAACAACAATGAGATACCATCTCACACCAGTAATAAAAGTGAAGTTCAAAAAAAGCAGAGGACAATAAATCCTGGCAAGGATGTGGAGAGACTGGGACCCTTCTACATTGCTGGTGGGAATGTAAACTGGTTTGCCATACTGGAAAACAGTATTGTATTTCCTCAGAAAGTTGGAAATATAAACACCTTATGATCTAGCAATTCCTCTACTGGTATATATCCACAAGAACTATGAGCCAGAATACAAGTAGATGTACACACACCAAAGTTAATCACAGCACTATTCACAATAGCAAAAAGATGGAGACATCCTAAGTGCCCAACAATGGAAGAATGGATAAACAAACTGTGGTACATACTCACAATGAAATACTGTTTTAACTCGAAGACTAACAATGAAGCTCCAAGCCACCATATAACATGGATGAACCTTGTGGACATTATGCTGAGTGAAATTAGTCAATCACAAAAGGACAAATATTGCATAAGACCATTATTGTAAAAGCTTAAGAAAGATACCCATACCAAAATAATTTTTTTTTTTTACCAGCTGTGGGAGGGAGGGGGTGGTAGATCACAGGTTCATTGATAGTTACATAATAGCTCAGGTGTTGATGAGGGCAATATATAAGGAAAAGGAGGGCAATGCATAAGAAGGGATAGGGCATGGAAGAACAAAGTATATAGGGGAACACTTAGATAGGGTTGCTTGGGCTAAATGCAACAGAGGTAAATAGTGATGTATGCACAACCTTGGAACAACACGGCTCTGTGACACATGGATCGAGACACAGTCAGAATGGGTAAAAGAGAGGAAATAATGTTAAGGTGATTGACAGTTTTATGTATATATGTTGGTTTACCTTGGCTACTAATGTGAAATAGACACTTGAGTGGAATAAAAGGATTATTGGGAAACATGATTACAGTAAGCTTGTAAGTCCATCTTTAGTCTATAACTGATTGGAATACCTAAAAGGAGTTCTAGAACTTGCCAAGTGAAATAGGAATCTTGCAGAGCCTTTGTCATGTATAATAACTTAGGTGTGATCCTGAGCCCCATCAAGAAACTTCTGAGTTCTGAGATGGGTCATGGCTACCTGAAGGACATGCAGACTAGCCAGGAGTGGCTAGAGGAACAGAAAATATTTCTTGAAGTAAAGACCAGCAGGAAAAAATAAAAACAAAAGCAACATCCTGTTTGGCTGTTGTAAGAACAGTCCAGCAGTTCAGTGGGGAGCCATCAAGGCAAGCACTCGAGTTCTTTCAGGACATACCACCTTCCAAGACTGAAACTCAAAGGGAACACATGAGCAAGTATGTAAGCTTGCTGGCGACCATGCTGGTCTGCATGTGAGTGGAAGTGGGAGAAAGTCAATAATGAAGATATGGGCTGAGTTTGACCACATTCCATAGACTCCTGTTGACCTTGAGATGAGAGAGAGAAGAGGAAGGACTAATTGATCTGAAGTTTGGAGAGACTGGAGAAATCCTGAGCCCATGAACACTGACCTACCCATGGAGGGCTAGAGCTGAGAGTGAAGTGTTCAGCTGATATGAAGTGAGAGGACACACACAAGAATGCCCAAACTTGCAGATAGTAACCATTTCATCTAGCCTTGATGGCTTGATGATCAGAAGTCAAACAGAGGAAGATGAAGAAATTTGATAAAGGAAGAAAGTGTAAATTCTATAATTTGATGAACTTTTTACTTTTGGATGTAGTAGCACAAAATACCAACCAAAGGGGAAGAAGTCTTCACATCAAGGATCAAGCCTCACTATACAAGGTTTATAGGGACAGGAAACTTAGACATTGGCTACGTAAAATGCCGGGGAGTGAGAGGGTGCTATAAAGGCATGAAGTGGCTGTCTTACA
This sequence comes from Chrysochloris asiatica, assembly GCF_000296735.1. Taxonomy (NCBI): domain Eukaryota; kingdom Metazoa; phylum Chordata; class Mammalia; order Afrosoricida; family Chrysochloridae; genus Chrysochloris; species Chrysochloris asiatica. Next base: position 10,496,452 of record NW_006408598.1, read on the forward strand.
AGTTTTCAAGAGGGAATTTAGTTTCAGAGTGTGTGAGGGAAGGTATAATCCCCACTGAATAGTTTTCAATCTTGTCTAGATGGGTCTGGGGGATAAGATTCATTTGATTCAATAGTGAGTAACTGATATCATGACTAATTGTGAATGTTACAACTGTAAAGGTAGAAGTTGTGTAACAAAAAGGGGAGATTAGTTATTCTTACATTCCAGGAACAGAGGACCCTAAGACCATCAAGAACGAAGAGCATGAGCAGAATGTGGGCTCCTAACCATAGAAGCAGCGACACCAGAGATGAACACAGAGGAGGTGGTGTGGAGAGATGGAGCAGCTGAGGATTCTAGATCCATGAAAAGAGAAAGTCTATGTGCTGGCTGCCAGAAGACTGGCTTGCATAATGTGCCGTTTGGTTGTTTAAACAATTATATTGTGTGCATCAAAAACAAAACAAAACTGGAAAACAGAAGTAATAGAAGCAAATACTGTTAACCAATGATGCATGGAGAGGATTGCAATCATTGCAATGAAACAAAATACTATAGGGTGAGTG
>NW_006408598.1:10497175-10508013 GCF_000296735.1 Chrysochloris asiatica
AAGACAGCAAAGCCATTTGAACTGCAAGATCAGCGGTTCAAGCTCATCAGCTGCTCCTAATAAACCCTATACAGGGTCGCATGGGTCGTCACAGATTTGACAGCACTTAACAACAACAATAATATATGTATATCTATACTTGAACTGCATATGTAATTTTAAACATTTACAAAAAGAAATATGATATTTAGAACTGGTTTGGAACCACACACACACACACACAATTCATGGAAAACTGAGTTAAAAGATAATGGATTTTTTCCATGAACAACTGAATTCCCCCCAATACTGATGTCTGAAAATTGTGTATTTGAATTGGTTCTGAATCACAGCACCTCTGTATTGGGGTTCCAAGGTGGTGGCTCTCTATAGGAGCAGAAAGCCTCATCTTCTCCCAAGAACGGACTGATGGACTCAGACCACCGACCCCGGGTTATCAAACCAATAAGTAACCCACTATGTCACCATGGCTCTCCTTAGTTGTAAAATACTGCTCTAAAAGAAATACCAAAAATAGATGGTTTTATCAGACAGAAGTTTATTCTTTCAAATATTTGGAGACTGGATTTGTCTCTCAGAATTAGTCAATGACAAACCCTATGAAGCATGCTAGAATACCACCTAATAAATACTGGAAGATGAGTCCTTTCAGAGGGAAAGCACTCAAAATACACAGTGGTCAGCACAATGGAATGGAGTAACCATCATCCCAATGGATGTGACAATAGCCTAGTAGTGGGCCAGGCTTCATTCTATTGTTCGTGAGGTTGGAATGAGGCAGAGCAATACCATGACAACCAGCCATAACAATAACACTACTTCCTAAGCCCTCTATTTGCTCAATTATATTTTGATATTGAATAATAACGTATTAGTAAACCACCTACACCCATGGATTTAACTCCTCTGGATTTTTTAGTTTACAATAGTTCTTGTCTAATCAAAATAATTTTGAAAAAATATCTAAGAAAACCTGTTCTGCAGGGGAATATAAATGCATTTCTCATTGTCAGGCTATGCTGAAGGACTTATATATGTTTTTAAAGTTATACTAGCTCCAGCCAATTTCCCTAGTGATAAAAGGAAATCCCCTTAGTAATCCCTACAAAATCCTAAAGGGCTAAAGAGCAATGAAGAGGATTTCTAATGGTAAGTTATAAATCCTTTTAGAGAACATCTTGGTTTAAAATAATTCCAAAGGGAAAAAAAATTAAAAGAATGCTTATGAATTGAGTAGTAGTATTTAGAAATCCACCAGCAATATCAAGGACACTCAAAGGAATTCACATTCAGAGATGAAAAGCTAAAATGAAGTTATATTTGCCAAAGTCTAGGGCAGTAAGAAGCTAAAGTTAACACAGAAACAAAACTGCCAATTCTCAGAGTTTGATGGATATTTGGACATCAGTTACTCAGTGTATGAAACCCTGGTGATGCAGTGGTTAAGTGCTCAACTATTAACTGAAAGATCAGCAGTTTGAACCCACTCTGGGAGAAAATGTGGTAGCTTGTTTCCATAAACGTTGTTGTTGTTAAGCATCATGGAGTGTGTTCCAACTCATGAAGACCCTGCATAGGGTTTCCGAGGAGCCGCTGGTGGGCTTGAACTGCCAACCTTATGGTTCACAGTGCAGTGCTGATCCTTCAGCATGACACCAGGAGTGCTCCGTAAAGATTTACAGCCTTGGAAACTGTCTGGGGGCAGTTCTACTCTATCGTACAGGCCAGTGGGTTTGGGTTTGATTGTTGAGGGTTTTTTGTTTAGTTCTGTTTTGCTCAAGGTAACCCAAATCCCAACACTCCTCTAGACCAGCAATAGCAGGCAAACTGTCACCTCAAAAGGCAACTTACTCCTTAGGTTAACTGTTGTTGTTGTTGTTGTTGTTGTTATGTGCCGTGGAGTCGGTTCCGACTCATAGCGACCGTGCACAGGGTTTCCAAGGCTGTAAATCTTTACGGGAGCAGAAAACCTCATCTTTCTCCCGAGGAACAGCTGGTAGTTTCGAATTGCTGACCTTGCGGCTCGCAGCCTGATTCATAACCACTATACTAACTGTACAGAAATTTAATTCCATGTAAATGTCCAGCTTTTCTCTCTAGCATTCTAGTGAAGATTCTGTTCCTCATGTATCTAGATGCTCTTTCAATACTTGAAAGTAGCTGTTACTATAATGAACATTTGTAAATTTGCTACAAATCGTCCTAGGCATAAAATACTAATATAGACATAAAGATGCAATATGTGCAAATGTAAAATAGCTGGAATAATGAGAACTGTGGTAAACTCTAGGACCTTCCCTAAACCCCCATGGCCAGGTGTTGGCATTTCTCACTGGCATGTGGGATTATCTCACAAAAAGTTAAATACCGAGACTATCAAGAATAATGCGACACTTACTCTAAAAAGTGTAACAGAAGTTACATTTGCCACTGTGACTGAATAAACCCCCTGAAATGATTGCCCTGAACAAGAAATATCCCCTGAACCCTTTAACACAAATGACTGTTTAGCTTAATGAGTAAGGAATGTGTGCTTGAACATTGTTCTATTTTTAAGAATTATCTATATGGGATGAAATTGACAACAGCGACCCCAAAGTCTAGTTAGGACATATAGAGGTCAGTGAGTTTATGTTAGTGGGGAGAAACAGTTGGAAAAGGAGGGTGTGAATGTGACAAGAAGTGAATTTGATCCACGACACTGATTTGTACATGTAGAAATTGTTCATTCAGTATCTGTACATTCTGTGTGCATTCTCAGGAATAACAAGACAATACAGCTAATCTTTAAAAAGTTAAATTTGATCCTCCAAGTACATCAATATATCCAGACATGATATAAGCTGAAACTTCAGAGCACCCTTTATATCTTAAATCTTTTTGTTATTCAATATTGAGAAGATAATCTGAAATCAATGCCTATTTAGCTACATAGAAAAAGAAATCTTGGGACCTTTCATTGAGGTTCTATAGTTGTAGTGTGAAAGACAGAACATTTTAACACTGAGTGAACGCTGGAAACTTTAAACATTAAATCAGATTGGATGTCATTTTAATCTCCAGAGAACAAACTGTGCAAAGATCCAACTCCCATAAATACAGACAGACTGAGTATTTTGGACACTCTTTCCAGAAAGGTACACAAATACTTAGCATTTATTATAGAATTCTATACACTCATCTATTCCCTAAAATCATTCATTTCTGAAAATCGAAATATTCTTACCCAAAACAGGGATAAGAATAAATATATTAAGCAATTCCAAAGTTTATTGTGAAGATTAAAATGATAATAAATATACTTTCTCACGTAGTTGTAAGAATTAAATCAATACATATAGGTATTTGAAACATATTACCATAATCATATCAGCCTTCCATTTTTTAAAAACCTTAAATTTTTGGAGCAGTATTAGATGTACATAAAAATTAGGAAATAATTCACAAAGTCCTAGTACACTCCACCCAGCGTCCCCAATTACTGGGTGGTATACTTGTTACAAATACAAATCAATATTGAAACATGATCCCACTTATTCCTCACTTATCCACAAGGTTACATTTCAAAGACCCGGTCATTGTGGGAAAAATCAGTGTTAAGTGAAACTGAAGGGTGACTACATCATTGCATAACTGCTAATTCCATCAATATTGCCATCATGGCCCAACCAAGTTGAACATAACCTTAACTATCACAGGCAGCTTTACTCTCACCTTATACCTCAGCAGTTGTTACAGTCAGATATATGTCACTAATGTGTAAAATAGATGGACAGGAGCTATTTGACTATGGTAATAAATTTGAAATGTTGGAAAAGAAGATGTTCAGTAACTAAGGAGTAAGTGTATTAACTCAAGTCCATTCTGCCCTTGTCATTTTCATTGTCGAGTGCTGTCGAGTTGGTTTTGACTCACAGTAACCCTGTAGTGGTTTCTGAGGAACAGATGGTGGATTTGAACTGCTGACTTTGTAGTTTGCAGTCCAGTGTTGATCCTACAGCGCCACACCAAAAGTCTGCCCTTTGTTTCCACCTCATGTCCTTTTATCAGAATATCTCCTGTTCTAGGACCCCTTCCAGTGTATCTGACTCCAAACCTATTTGTCCTTGTCATATTTGATGCCTCTTGAGAACCATATTGCTTAGTGCAAAGATTAAATGAGATAAAGCATGGAAAGTACATGGGGCATATCAAATAGACTCTAGTTGTCATTATTTGTTGCTGTTACATTATTCCCTCTGGCATCTGCCTTACGTCAGGGTTTGATTGCAGTTATAACCAAAATAATTCATTGTGAACCTTACTTGCCTTACTGGACTCATGATGCTTTGTTGAATTTAAACTAATTTATTGAAATTCATATGGATATGATCAAATGTGCAGAAATCCAAATGCCTTTCACTTCATAGATTAACAACAGCTTCTAAATACAACTATAACTTTCTTCTTTATTAAGACACTTGGAGTACGATTTTGGAAAAGTCTCTATTGCTCTCTGGGGTTTCTCTTTTCTTATCCTTTCAAAAGAAAAAAAAAAGGGGGGGGGCATTTATTAAATAAAAGGCAGGGGAAATGTACCCTCTAATGAATGCAGTAAATAACCAAAGACAGTGTATGTAAAAGGAATGGGAAATGTCCTGTGAAGCCTGGTGACAGTATGAATTGCAGCAGCTGCTGCTAATAAAGAGTTCTTGAGCTCTTTCCATGCACTAGACTCAGTACCAAGAAGTTAGTATGTTGTTGCTGTTTTTAAGTGCCATTGAGTCAGTTTTAACTCACAGCAATCCTGTATAGAGTTTCTGAGCAGTGACTGATGAGCTTGAGCTGCCGACTTTAAGGTTCAAACTGACCTTGAAGTCTAGCACATTAACCCACAGCGCCATACCAAAACTTAGTATACAGCACATTATTTAAGAATTCCCAGTATGGTGCGAATTGTTAACACACTGGGCTTCTAACCAGAAATAGGAAAGGATGAAGGCTCTAGTTCACCCACAAGCACCTTCTGAAGAAGGTCTGGTCAGTTACCTCTTAAAAAGCAGCTGATGAAAACCCCTATGGAGTACAGATCACTTTGATACACGTGTCAGCCATGATTCTGAACAATTCTATGGCAACTGAAATGATTACTTAAACCTCAGCTATTATTTGTATAATATTTACGTAAAAACCAGACAATAGAGACCTAGAAAAATTAAGTACATTGCACAAGGGTTTGAATTCTAAACTTCCCAAACCCAGAGTGTTGATCTGAAACAATGTACTCCTCTGCCTAATAGAAGTCATTTAGTAAGAGACAAAAGTCCCATTTGTGACACCACATTTCTTGCGAAATGAAAGATCTCACAGGATCTGAGAAATCACAGATGGGAGTGTTTTGGGAGACCACACAGAAGTTATTTATGCCATGTAGCCTGGAGAGTCACAGGGCATGCTAGCTTCTACACATTGAGCTTAAGTCCTGATTTGTTAAAGTAAGCAAGCTAGATTGTTCTAATAGTGCTTGGCATTCTTGGAGATGACTGTGTTTTACAAATATCTGGAAAGATCAAAAAGCCCAGACAAAAACATTCATACAGTGTTGAGTAGCATATTTTCAATGTTTGCCAAGGAAAAGACCAACAACTTGACTGATCTATTCTTCCCGATAAGTAAATCCAAGAAGCCAATGATAATATGTTTGCCTGGGAGAGTCTGAATCAATTGAGAAACAGCTTCAATAGAACCCAAATGGCATATGGATACAGCTGATATTGAGAACAAGGTTACCTACTTTGAAGTTAATTCTTCTTTATATAGTCATTTGTATATAATAATACATATCTGATGTTAGACCAGGCCAAGAAAATCAATCAAGTAAATTTTTTTTTATTAATGTCAAGGCTGAATTGATTGGATATTAGAAGAATTTGCTAAAGACTCTGCTGGATTTAAGCAGATGTTTCTGGCTGGCTTCAGCTGTAACAAAGTTTATAATGAGTACATTCTGTGATTCCAAATTTAGTTTATAAACTACAGGCAGTTATACAGAAAGTTGTGAACTGTGGCTTCTTGTAATTTACTGATCAAACTACATTCAACATAACAACATACATAAAAACAATGTGAAGGCCATGTCTGAAAAGGGGGAAGGAGGGTCATACACAAAATTAGAACAAGGGTGGCTCCTAGGAATCAGAGGTCACATAGGCCTCCACCTTTCAACCCTCTCTGCCCTCCTTTGTCACCAAACATCACTCTCTGCTTCACATTTGGGTTCAGTAATCTGTTGCAACGACCAAACAGGTAACATGGATTATAATTCTGATTATTAAGGAGCTCTGACAGCATAGTGGTTACAAATCAGGCTGCAAACTGCAAAGTCAGCAGTTCGAAACTACCAGCTGCTCTGCAGGAGAAAGAGGAGGCTTTCTGCTCCCGTAAAGATTTACAGTCTCAGAAACCCTGTTCAGGGTTGCTATGGGTCGGAACCGACTCGAAGGCACTTAACAACAACAACAATAAGTTTTATTAGGGAAGTGTAAAGAGTGTAATTCAGGATTAGAAACAATTCAGGAGGAAGCGTTTTCTCCCGTCAGAAATGTTTCTTCTCTGCTAAGCTGCAGGACACCCCACTCTTGTCTTCAGCCTCTCAGTTATGTGGTTCCTCAATCTCAGTCCTGCTCAGACAAATGTTACAAATATCCTCTAGCCTATTCAAAGAACACATACTGCAAGCTAGCCTCTGGTTTGTAGGCACTTAGCTTTGTTCGGTCCATGGGCCAGAATGCCCACAGCTGCAATGTCTCTCCATGCCGCTATCTCTGCTGTCACCATTATCCCAGGTAGGGATTTCACACCCCATTCATGGCTCTTGATTCTTCATGATCCTGGGAGCATCTGTTTCTACTTCAGACATGGCTCCTTTTAAATGCAGCAGAATGGCAAAACTAACCAATACCAGCAGTAGAGGCCTGAACATGCTTTCACCCAATCATTTGTCATGAGTCACAAAAATTAGGGTTAGAAGAGACTTATTAAGTAAATTCACTGTACCACAGGCCACCCCCTTGCTTTTCTAGTCATGATCCTTCGATACATGACAGATTAACTTCCCCTCTTTCAGTTACATACTGTACAAGTACAGTTTCATAATCACAATTAACTCCTACTAATAATTGTTGTTGTTATTAAGTACCATCAAGTCAATTCCGACCCATAGTGACCCTGTACAAGGTTTCTGAGGCTGTAAATCTTTACGGGAGCAGAAAGCCTCATCTTTCTCCTGAAGAACAGCTTGTAGTTTCTAACTACTGACCTTGCGGTTTGCAGCCCAATTTGTAACCACTACGCTACCAGAGCTCAGAATTAAATTACTCAGAATTAAATCATAAAATCTTATCATTATATTCCCTACACCCATTGGAAAAGAGGAAAGTCTTCAGAGGAGAGTCTCCCTTGTTTCCTTCATTCTGTGACTAAGCACACCCATGAAACCTTGAAAATCAACCACTGCCTGTCTTCATCCTCCCCCATTTTTGTTGCTGATTTCTAAATTGCCCATCCCTATCAATCTGGTCAGAAAAAAAGAGCGAGACCCCAATGAGATGGATCAGCACAGTGGTAGCAGCCACGGGCTCGGTGCATAGCAACAATTGTGAGGAAAGCAATGAAGCTAAAACGTAAAAGGAGATCCTAGTGAGACACTCCAAGCTAATCACCCAACTAGGTCCCTCCCAAATTACTGACCCACAGAAATCCTGTCAGATAATACACATTAGTTGTCGTTCTAAGCTATGAAATTTTAGAGTAATTTGCTCTGTAATGAATACGCTAACTCACAGTGGCTGGACCATAGTAAATGTTACAACAATGGTAACTTGCCACACCAGTGTGGCTACCTAAATGGAACTGGGGAAGTATGGGTACACAGGCAAGTACACAGGCTAAGGAAAGGACTATTGGGTAGTTATAGTTTGCCTCAGCTTTAAATGTTGCATGATTCCAGTTCTAAGAAATATCTAGAATGGGCAAGTGTATGCAGACCGAAGTTGATTAGTGAGTTAGGAGAAGAGAGGGAAATTTGGGAATTCATTGCTTAGTAGACACTGATGTCTGTTCAGGATGACGGAAACCTTTGGAAATGGATAATGGTGATGGTTGCCCAGTGTGATGAACATAATGCCATTGAATTGTACATATGAAGGACGTTGAAACAGAAAGTGTTTATGTTGCACATATATTTACCACAATTTAAACAAACAAACATTACACAGGCCAAAATGTAAATAAAGTTGATGTGGTAGAACTTTATAATGATTCAATCCCTTTTAGTTGGGTAATCCCAGAGGGCCTGTGATTCCAGGCAGAGCAAGTTCTAAGCCTGTACCCGCCAGACTTCAACTCACAGATGAACAGCCAGCAAAGCGCCTGATGATAACAGTTTGAAATTAACATCCTGGTGATGATACCCAGTCTCTTTGATGATCCCCAAAGGCATCTATCTGGTCAATTTTCATTTTAGGGAAAAGACACAAAGAAACAGGCCTGTGACAGCTTAGTTTTCCTGACTTGAGCTGAGATATTTGTGATGAAGCTTTCTAAGTTAGATTTCAATTTCATCAGTTTCTGATAACTGAATTGCAGTTCTAAGGTAAAACAAATGAAAAGTGTTAAATAATAGAAAAATCTTCAAAAATAGGACTGGTTGGTAATAGGAGAGACAGCTTCAATTATTGTCTCCCATTCTCTTTCTTTCAAACATAAACTCATTACAAATCCAGGGAAGCAAAAGGAAAAAGGAGATTTGTGGTGGACCACGGTGCTTCCAAACCATGCTTAAGCATGCTTAAGAAAAAATTCAAAGTGATGTTGATGAGTACAAAAGTTAAGCCCATAAGTTCATCGTCTATAGGTTTCATGTTTATTGATTGTACTATGCATTTTTTTTTAACATAGTTTCAACTGGAATCTCTTAGAAAATAAATTATAAATAAACTGCATTGGCTTTTATACCTCTAATTATAGCTTGATCTCTATAGTACAGTAGTTAAGCACTTGATGGCTAAACGAAAGGTCGGAGGTTTCAACTCACCAGCTGCATCCATAACTATTTACAACCATGGAAACCTTTTGTGCGAATTCTATCCCACAGCATCACTATGAGCCATAATTGATTTGACAGCAATGGCTTGATATTGTAATATTAAACAACAACAACAAAAAAAATTAAGTTCCCTAAAACAGCAAACATGAACAATGAAAAGAAGAAAAAAAGAAATCTTAGATACGTTATAGTTTTTGTTGGTAGAAACACAATGTTGCAACAATTTGAAAAATCAAAACACTACTGCAATTTGAGTTACCATCTAAACACATCTGAAGCTAGCAAAAGTCACAGACCGAAGCTACAGAGATCAGACATCTAATATAATACTGCATGTGGGAGATGGCAAATAAACTAGTTAAGAAGCAAGAAGGGACAATGATAATAAGATATGACACCCTCCTAACCTGATTGTCTACAAGAATCACAACACTTCTGTGTTACTTTCCATTTGTTATGAAGCCAGATTATTTCATTATTGTATAACAGTCTTGGAAATTATCGCTCCATAATGTACTATTCTGGATATAGGATTAGGCATGTTCCAGGCTGTATTAGTTTTCCATGACGGTGTAATAAATTACCACACATCTAACAGCTTAAAGCAATACAGATTTATGATCCCATAGCTTCTGTGAATCAGGACTCTGGTACGTTCCGTTCCAGCTAGGTTCTCTGCTTAGGGTCTCACAAGATTGAAACTAATGGGTGAGCTGACTACATCCTCATGGAGGAAAGGATTTGTGTCCACCAAGCTCCCTCAAGTTGCTGGTAGAACGCATTGCCTTGTGGCTGCATGACTGAAGTGCCTGCTTTCTGCCTCAGATTCTCCTGGGGCCCTTCCTCTCAGATTCCAGAGAGGCTGCTCTCAGGGTGTTTCCACAGGTAACATCCACAGTATTACAGCTGTTCCTCAAGGAAGGCTACAGAATGACTCTTCAGATTTGCAGTTCTTAAATTCTGTCTCTGAACATTGGATTATCTTTTTGAAGGGGTCACTAATTAGGTTCAGCTCACTCACCCTAAAAGGGAGAGAACTATTCAGGGCTTGAGCACCAGAAAGCAGGAATCTTGGAAGGGGCTGTATCTTATAACTATGCCTACAATAAGGACATACAATTTGGAGGAGATGCTGCCCATGAAGGGGAGCATAGGCCACAGACATGTGCATATAAACAGAGATCTGGTTATAGTGATAGGACCTTCCTGGACACTGGAGAGATAGAGACTAAAGCATAGTATAGTGCAACTGATGCTACCATCTTATCAAAATGAGTACAACGTCTTCTGGGACTAAGTCGGGCTCCAGAACCAGTCATTCCCTTAAAGGAAGCACCCAGATTGCTCAGGAAGCGTCTTCTCATTGGTGACACACATGTGACACAGACAGGAATGGCGTCTTTCTTCATTATCTATCGAGGCCCTTCCTACACAGAAAGGATTCTCTGGGACTGTGCACTCCAGAGGTTTCTCAGGACCAGGGGAAGAGCTGTGTTAAAATAAGCTGCATTGATTCTGCCCCACTTGTCTGTTAGTTTGTCACACTGTGGCAGCCTCCATGTTGCTGTAATGCCAGAAGGTATGCCAACAGTAATTGAAATACCAGCAGCGTCAATCATGGTGGTCAGGATGCGCCAGAGCTTCTAGACTAAGAGAGACTAGGAAGGAAAGGCAGATTACTTCTGAATGCTTAGCCACTTAAGAATAAAGAGCGGGGAGAACAAACAAGATGGCGGATCGGGTGGACATATAG
>NW_006408598.1:10511339-10528386 GCF_000296735.1 Chrysochloris asiatica
CAGTGTCAGATATAAGGCCAGAAGATGAGTCTTTCAGGTTGGAAGGCACGCAAAATGTGACTGTGTAACAGCTGCCTTCTCATAGTGGAAATGACCATAATGATTTGAATGAAGTAAAAATTTTAGGACCTTAATTTACTGATGGGGCACAACTCAAAATGAGGCGAAACCGCTGCAATCATTCATTAATAACTGGAACATGGAATGTAGGAAATACAAATCTAGGAAAATTTGAGGTTGGCAAAAATGAAATGGAACGCATAAAGATCAATCTCCTAAGCGTTAGTGGGCTGAAATGGACTGGTATGGGCCATTTTAAATCAGACAATCATATGGTTTACTATGCCAGGAAGAGCAAACTCAAGAGGAATGGGATTGCATTTATCATCTAAAAGAACATTTCAAGATCTATCTCGAGGTACAGAGCTGTTTGTGATAGGATAATATCCATTTGCCTACAAGAAAGACCATTTGCCACAATTATTCAAATTTACGAACCAGTCACTAAAGCAAATGATGAAGACATTGAAGAATTCTACCAACTTTTTCAGTCTGAAATAGATCAAGCCTGCAATAAAGATGTATTAATTATTACTGGTGACTGGAATGCAAAGATTGGAAACAAAGAGGAAAGGTCAGGGTTGGAAAATCTGGCCTTGATGAGAGAAATTATGCTGGTGATCAGATGATAGCATTTAGTAAGATCACTGAGGTATTCCCACCACTCATCTGTCAGTTTCTTGTACTGTGTATGGTGGCTTGTGTGTTGCTGTGAATCCAGTACTTTAAATGCCAGCAGGGTTGGCTGATTACTTCAGATCACTTCATGGGGGATAAGCATGCCAAATTTCATCATTACATAGCTGCTGAGAGGAAGACCCCCAAGAAGACAGAGTGACAAGGTAGCCGCAGGAATGAGCACAAACCCATCAGTGCTTGAGAGGCTAGCGCAGAACCGAGCAGTGTTTCATTCTATTGTGCATAGGTTCTCTTTGAGTCAGAACTAATTGCACGGCGCCTAACAACAACAACAACAACAAGCATTGATTCTGTTTGCTGTAACCACCTGGCTGGAAGGAATAGGAACCTGGTTACTTCCCTGATCTAGTCAGCATGGTGAGCTCTAATGTTAAAAATGCATGACATCCTTGGCTTGTGATGTGTGTCAGTCAAACAAAACAACCAGGTGTTTTCTGGTGCCTGGGGCACAGACACAAAGGCTGGCTCCCAAGCCTCTACAAGCTCTACACAACAGTCAGTGGTATACTGCATCTTAATTTTTTTTTTTTTGACTCCATCTTATCTTTTACCATACAACTAAAATGAGCCACACACGCTTCAACTGAATTTAAAATAAAACCGTGACGACCCTTCTTAATTCAACTGGTGGGTCTGAGGCCATTGTTACTACACTACCACCAGGGAAGAGTGGCTTTCCAAATGCTGAAATTACAGAACAGGTGAGGGATACGAATAAACTTGGTTATTTACTAGCTATGTGACCTCTTTTCATCCTCAAATTCTTCCTCTGTAAAAGGATAATAACAAGAGTGTCTAACTAGGGTTAGGTCATTATAATCTAGGGTTCAAAGCACCAAATGAAATAGGTAAGGCACAGTGCTTGGCATATATGGGGTAAATAATTCAGCAGTCTACTACTAGTTGAAAGTTGGCAGTTCAAACCTACAAAGAGGTGTTTTGGAAGAATGACCTGGTAGTCTGTTTGCAAAAGGTCACAAACATGAAAACTTTACACAGCAGTTCCTGTGGCACTGTTGGATAATGCACTGGACTACAAGTCAGCTTGAACTATAAAGTTGACGAATCAAACTCAACAGCCGCTCCTTGGAACCCCTATACAGAGTCGCTATGAGTCGAAACAGACTCGACAGCATTTGACAACTACAACTTTGTACACATGGGGTTACCATGGATCCTAATCAAATAGACAGAAATCAGGGGGGTTGGCTTGGAGGGGAAATTACCACTACTATCAAAAGAAAATTACTACTGGAGTCTTTATTGCTATAAAATTACCAACAACAGAATGCTTGTTGGAGCTAAATTGGTAGTTCTTAGACTCAATACACGTTAGAATCACCTATAGGGCTTGATTAAACACAGATTCCTGAGACCCACCCAACCCTAAAGGTTCCTGATGGAGTTCCAGAATTCATATTCCTAGCTCATTTCCCAGATGATGCTGATAAAACATGTTCAGGGACCACACTTTGAGAAACACTGTGTTTAATAATTGGTCAAGTAATTCACAAAACCGTAGAATTTTAGAGCATAGATGACATTAGAGACGGTCCTGGGCATTTGTAAAGATCAGGAACCAGGTCGAGAGACATGATGGGGACATGCTCACAATCATATTCCATTCTTAATGAAATTTGTCATTTCATTGTTGTTGTTACATGCCGTGGAGTTGGTTCTGACTCATGGTGACCCTGTACAGGGTTTCCGAGTCTGTAAATCTTTACACGAGCAGAAATCCTCGTCTTTCTCCCACAGAACAGCTGGTAGTTTCGAACTGCTGACCTTGCAGCTTGCAACCTGATTCGTAACCACTACGGTACCAGTTTAGGGAATTAAAAAAAAGAGTCAATTCCAGTGTTGACGTTCTTGTTAACTGTCATGGAGTCAGTTCCAATTCATAGTGACCCTGTACAGGGTTTTCAAGCAACTGGTGGGTTTGAACTATCAACCTCATGGTTAGCTGTCAACCTTATTCGACAGCACCAGATGATGTTATACTATACTGATACCCTTTAAAATACAGCATCTCTTACTTTTATGAGTTCTGAGAGTCCACAGAAACAGTACTGATTTTTAACATTTTGTTGTTGTTAAGTGAACTCAAGTGTGTTCCAATTTATAGTGAGCCTGTACAAGGTTTCTGAGGAGTGGCCAGTGGGTTTGAATCACTGACCTTGTGGCTAGTAGTCAAATGCTTATTGGAAACCACATAGCCAACAAAATAGTGGAAATATGTAAAAATAGAAAATTTTCCTACAATGGTGAATGCATGGCTCTTGTTTACAGAATGTTCACTCAAGATTTTTCAGTACAGGGCAATATCTTTTTTTTTTTTTTTTTCTTTACTAATTTTGGGCTGAAAAATACCTGTTGTGTAAAAATCATGAATGGTAGCATGTTACTACTCAAAACAGTCCTTCCTAGGCGTCTTGGCATTGAGCCTAACCTCAAACCGTTAGTGCCATCAGAGGAAATTTCTGGTTGAATGAACCCTACCATCTTGTAAAATGACCCTTATTACTTCAGAAAGCCTGGTCATCTCTAGTCTTTGTCAGTGTAAAATGCTGTGAGGGGCCACAAATCCCAGCTTCTGTAGAGATTATATGTCTTGTGGTAGTTGTTAAGTGCCATTCGGTCAGTTCTGACTCATAGGGAGCCTGTATAGGGTCTTGATGGAGTGGCTGGTGGGTTTGACCCACTGACCTTGCTGTTAGAAGTCTAGTGCTTATTCTACGTTGCCACACTAGGGCCTGACTTGTCAGCATATTCTATTCCCCTACAGTCATATGGCTCATCTTGATCCAAATAAGATACAACACCATAACTTTGGTTGGAAACACTTGCAAAAAAATGTTGTCTTCATCTGAAGGTAATTTCTATTGTTGTTAAGTGCCATTGAGTTCATTATGACTCTCAGTGACCATGTATAGGGTTTCCAAGGAGCAGCAGTTGAGTTTGAACTGCCAACCTGCTTTGTCCTTCATTCATTTTTAGGTAATTAAAGGGTAATTTTGGTTTACTAGGAACAAAGTCTGGTGTGGTGCTACAGGATAAGGACCTCAAGGTCAGCAATTCAAACCCAACAGTTGCTCCTCAGAAACCCTACATAATGTTGCTATGAGCTGGAATTCTACAACAAGTACATAGCTTGTAGGCAGGTGATGATATGCCATGGAGTCACTTCCAATTCATAGCCACCCTGTATAGGGTTTCTGAGGCTGTAAATCATTATGGGGCCAGAAAGCCTCATCTTTCTTCTGCAGAACAGATGGTAATTTCAAACTACTGACCTTGATATTAGCAGCCCAACTTGTAAGCACTATACTACCAGAGCTCCTTTGTAGTCATTTATACTTCACTTATAATCTGTCCTTGTGGAAATTCACATCATTTACAAACAACCCTAAAACCGCAAATTCCAATTGTTATTGTTGTTATGTGCCAGTGAGTTGCTTCCAGCTCATAGTAACCCCGTATAGGGTTACTAAAGGGTGCTGGTGAGTTTGAGCCATCAACCTTGCAGTTCAAACCAAACTTGAGGTCCAGTGCTTATCCTATGGTGCCACACCCAGACCCCAAAAGTTTAAAGAAAACACCATTTTCTTGTGTGGTGCTTTAGGACAAGCACTGGACTGCTAAATATAGGCTCAGTGTTTCAAATTCTCCAGCCACTCCTCAGAAACCCTATACAGGTTTGCTATGAGTTGGAACCGACTCAATGGCACTTACAACCACAACATAAGTCTACTGGAGTTACTAGGTGGTACAGCTGTGATTAAAAAGTTGGAAGTTCAAGTCCACCCAGAGGCACCTTGGGAGGAAGACTTGCAATATATTTCTGAAAAATCAGCCAATGAAAACTAAATGCAGGGAGCACAGTTCAACTCTGATGTTCCTGGGTTGCCAAGACTCATATTCAATTCATTGATAACTGGTGTTGAAACTAGTGCATAACCAGGCTAAGTTCACCTTTATTCATTATATAGAACACGACCAAATCCTGGTGGAGCGTGCCTATCTCATGTTAATATATACATTTTATATATTTGCAAAGTGAGACACAGGAATATCATGCTTTGGTAGAGTCCTATGACCTATATTCCTTTGTATTCCTCACACTCCCCTGACAATCATTTCTCTTTGAGATCAAGGTCTAGAATATTGCCACTGTGTACTGGGTGGACCAGAGAGACTGTGAAATAAATGCAGCCAGAGCCTCGTTCCTTGCAATGATTTCCATTGGTTTATCGACTAAGAGTTTCAGCTCATAAAGCATAAACTCCAGTTATTGAACTGATTTAAATGATCTCAGGAAGAGTGTGATGTCTAAAAATCACCCGTACCTTGCAGAATAAGTTAAAAGAAATTCTCTTTCGCATAACCCTTGCTCCACAGTGTTATGAAGTTACAGTTCATTTTCTTGGGCTTACCCAGGTTATGGAAATCCAACACATGATATACAAGGTCAGTGTGATACTCTACTTGGAACTGCAATTGGCCAATCTACTTTATAATTTTGTAATAGGATATGATTTACTAAATGGGAATAGCTATGCTTGAAATGAAAGGAAAAAAAGAAAGTGGGTTTATAGGGCATTTGGGAGGCCAAATGGTACAGTGAAACAGGCTCCAAACTAGGAAACTGTAGATCGTGATTATCTCATAGATTAGTCATTAACTCTCTGGATGACCTTGAGCAAAGCACTTCAGCCTTGAGAATTTCAGTGTGCTCATAAGGGACCTGGAAAAGTTCACTATTGATATCAATTAGCACTCCGTACAGGAAGCACGTTAGAAAGAATGTAGTGCACATGCGGAGAGCTGTGGTTGGTGTTCTGTCTTTCCTTTGAAGGTTTACCTCTTTTCCACTCCTTGTGAGTCCTGTGGGCTGCCAATGTATACCTTTCTTACTTCCATGATGGACACATTCCTCAGTCTGATCAGACCTGCTATCACAGATTGAATTGAGTCCTCCAAAATATATGTCAACTTGGCTAAGTCATGATTCTTAATGGTTTGGCAGTTATATAATATGTAATACAGCAGTTAGGGGAGATCTCCTTATAATATGATAAACCAATGAGGATTAAGGGTGGGCTGCAAAACACTTAATTCCTATCATAACCTTGATCTCATATGAGTTTCCAAAGAAAAATGAGTGGGGGGCTGCTATCACCAAGAAAGAAGAGTGGAGTGGTTCCTTTTGACCTGGGGTCCCTGGATTATGAAGCTCCTAGATCCAAGGGAACACTGATGCCAAGACACAACATCTCCAAACACTGCTGGTCTCCAGATGCTGAAAGGAGACAAGGACCTCTTCCCAGAGCCAACAAAAGGATAAAAGTTTCCCCTAGAATCAGCATTCTGAATTTGGACGTACAGCCTCCTAAACTCTAAGAGGATAAGTTTCTGTTTGTTAAAGTCAGCTACTTGTTGTATTTCTCTTGTAGCAGCACTAGGGAACCAAGACACCTTCCCTCTCAACTTCTCGATGTAATTATTGGTCCAAACATCAACAAATTGAGACAGAATTCTTTTAAGAAATTCATACGAAAGTTGGAGTGAGAGAGTTAAATTTATTTTTATGGGATGATTAACTGTAAAGCTAATGTAACTCCTGGGCTTCTGATCTTTCCTGTTAGATGAAGGCACCCCGTTTTAGAATTAAGCCAACAAAGAAGAAAATAGAGCTGAAAAATAGTAGAGAGAAGCAGAATCCCCTGAATCTCTGGATACAGCTATGCTTGATCTGTCAATCCCGTGGGAATTTAAAACACTTAATCAATAAGCTCCCTTTGTTAGTTTAAGATCATTTGAATTGGACTTTGGTCACATGCTACTAATTGAATTCTAATTAATACAGTCAGAAATGCTGTTGTCTGCATTACTTAGTCCCTAGAACAGTGTATCATTTTGCAATGAAGTTGTTACTCATTAAATATCTATGGATCAAATAAATAAATATATGCTATGCAGTGAGTGGTTCCATGATTCTAGTCAGTATAAAGTGGATTCTTGTTCTTTGTGACAGTTATATGAAGCCTTGGTGGCTGCTAATCAAAAGGAAGAAAGGTGTGACACACTCCACTGCTGTAAACACTGACAGCCTGTGGAGCAGATCCATTCTGTCTGACAAGGACGTCATGAGTTCGAATTGCCACGATGGAAGTAGGTTTGGTACTAGTTTGGTGAATGCTGATTCTAAAAAGTTTCTGTGAAGACCAAATTGTGAGCCTCTGGTCACAACAATTCCATCCGCCAGTCAATGTTGTTAAGTGTTGTCAAGTTGGTTCCAACTCACATTGACCCAGTTTAGGGTTTCTGAGAAGTAGCTGGTGGGTTTGAACTGCCAACCTTGTGGTTTGCAGTCCAGTGTTTATCCTGCAGTGCCCTATTTATTTATGTCTCTTTTTAAAGACACCTTATTTAATACACATGCATATAATTCATTCATTAACACTGAGCTCATAGCCAAATCAGGTCTAAACAGATTTTATCTAACACATGTATTTTCTCATCAGGCACATCACAACTTTGTAGCACTTAGCAACACTAGACAATGTTTCACCACCACCCTATTGTTAAGTGCTGTTGAGTCAGTTCCGACACATGGATCCTATACAGAATTTCTGAGGAGCAGCTTGTGGGTTTGAACTGCTGACCTTGAGATTAGTAATTCAGTGCTATCCTATAGTGCCAATCCAGCACTACCCTTTAGAAACCGATTTAAATAGTGAAGTCACTAGCACAAGGTACACACACACACACACACACACACACACACACACACATGACACCAAACAGACCATCCCAAGGACACTTGCTTACAGAAGGAAAGCTGAAGCCAGTGGGCAATGTAGATTTGTCCAACCTCAGCTGGAAATGTGTGCATCAGGTGACTCAAATACTTAGCTGCTCCATACATGTGCACAAGTGACCGTGAGAATATTGGAACTATTGATTTTAAGGTTGCAAATAAACTTCAGCAAGGAGGCAAATTTGCAAATATGGAATCCACGAAAAATGCAGATAGACTCTATGCCCAAATACTTAAATATGAATGATTGCAAAACATGAAGAATGCCATTTTCAAAGCCAATATAACAATTTATGTATTCACTCAGTATTTATAGAGCAAATTTTGTGTCTACCCTGAAGATGCTGCCATGAACAAAACAAACAAAAATTCCGGCACTCATGAAACTTACAGTTTTACATTCCATCACATATAATTCATGCCTCAGAAACATATAATCCACCTAGATTCAGAGACAAGTAATCCTAGTTATACAGTGATACTGTGTGACTTGCAGATGAGAGCTTTCAAAAAGCTATTTTCCACCTGCCAGTGAATTTAGAACCAAGTTTATTTCCAGAGCCTGAAGGTACATATACTCACTCACTTATTGACAGCATTAAGTTTCAAAGACCAGGTTCTTAGTCAACATCGATGATAGAGAGACAAGGAAGAAGAGGATGCATGTGGAGGTAGCCTCGGAGCTCAATACCTCAGTGCTGCTGTGCTCTGGACCCCAAGGCGCAGTAGTTAAGGCTGGAATGCTTGTGGACCTGGGGGTTGGGAGCTGTAGTTAGAGGCACAGTTGGTTGCTCTGGGACTCAGGCAACGGGTTACACTGGAAGTCAAGACAGTTATTGGATGTTGCTGACAATGTATGTGCCCCACCAGATGTCCCCTCCAGCAGATCCACAAGGACCCCACAGAAATAAGTGTCTCACTACTGGGTTTGGAGCGCTTAGAAACCAAGGCTGAGTGTCTGGAGACTAATAGCTGCTCCGAAGAGTTTAGCAGTCTGGGCCACAGAGGAAGAGGAGCAGATCAATTTCTCCTGTAGCCTCAGGTCTCAAGTTTCCCCCGGTGCTATCCCTGGCACAGGACTTAGACCCTCCAGAGCACTGGTGTAGAAGGGAGAAGAAGCAGCTAGTTCTTCTGTCCCTGCCTCTTGTTGGCTTTGCCAGCCACTCCCAGGCGTTCTCAGAAGAGTTCCTCCAATTCATGGGACCACCAGGAAGAGCTGCAATGGTGGTCCCCCTAGAAGAGGAGGAACCATCAAAAGACCTCTTAGAGAGCTGTTTGCTTCAGCTACAAGTCTGACAGACATGGGTGTTTGTGCTGACTAGGAGTTGGGCACAGAGAGGGAACCCAGTTAACATACAAGAGATCAGAAAAGTAGAATTTTTACTATTGTTGTAAAATGTTGGATTATAAATTGGTAAGTGAAGAGTAGGTGTAATTGTTTTTTTGTAACAAGAGATCCTATTTACTGTTTTGACAATGATATATTCACACTCTGTTTGACTGCACATTTCTATAGATTATATTGAGTAGCCCCTGTCCACTACTGTTTGATTTAATACAACCACCTTGACAGCAAATGAAAAAATAAATGTATAAATCAAACAATACTCCATTCTTTACAATGAGATGCTGTCATTGATATGGAGAACAAAGGCACTGTGGCTCTGGATTAAAGTTGTTGCCTGGTGAGATGTGCATTGTTCTTCTGGAACCCCAGAGAATCTTGTCGTATGAACTGACTTAAATCCTACCAGGTGAAAATCAGGCAATTCCAAAAGACACATCTGATGTGATGAAGGCATCTACTCCATACACTACTCACTTACTTCTCTTTTATCTCACCATTTTCATTAGAACAGCAATATATTATGCTCTGAGAAAACATATTTTATCAGAACACAAATGTCCTGTTTATGAGCTAGGAATTTTTTTATTCATTATGCTGGAATTGGCAAAGAACAAGGCACCAGGAATTGATGGAATAAAAATTGAAATCTTTCAAGAAAGTGAGGTGGCAAAAGAGGCACTCACTCATCTCTGCCAAGAAATTTGGAAGACAACTATCTGGGATTGGAAGAGATCCATATTTATGGCCATTCCAAAGAGAGGTGACCCAATGGAATGCGGAAATCATGGGACAATCTATTTGCTGTCCCATGTGAGTAAAGTTTTGCTAAAGCTAATACAGAAATGGCTACAATCATACATTGAGAGAGAACTTCCAAAGGTTCAAGCTAGATTCAGCGGAGGCCGTGAAACAAGGGGTATCATTGATGATGTCCAATGGATCTTGGCTGAAAGCAAAGAACATTAGAAAGAGATTTACCTGTGCTTTATTGACTATGCAAAGGCTTTTGATTGCATGGATCATGACAAGTTATGGACAGCATTGCGAAGTATGAGTATTCCAGAACACTTATTTGTGCTCATGAGGAATCTGTACCTGGACCAAGAAGCAGTTGTTTCGACAGAACATGGGAACACTGAATGGTTTAAAATTTAAAAAGGTGGGAGACAAGGTTGTATTCTTTCACCATACTTATTCAACCTGTATGCTGAGCAAATAATCTGAGAAGCTGGGTTCTATGAAGAAAAATGTGGCATCAGGATTGGAGGAAGACTCATTAACCACCTATGCTATGCAGATGATACAACCATGCTTGCTGAAAGTGAAGAGGACTTAAAATATTTACTGATGAAGATCAAAGAGCACAGCCTTCAGTATGGATTACATCTCAGTGTAAAGAAAACAAAAATCCTCACCACTGGACCAATAAACAACATTCTTATCAATGGAGAAAACATTGAAGCTGTCAAGGACTTCATTCTTCTTGGATCAACTATCAACACTTGTGGAAGCAGCAGTCAAGAAATCAAACGACGTATTGCATTGGGCAAATCTGCTGCACAGGAACTTTTTAAAGTGTTGAAGAGCAGAGATGTGAGCTTGAGGACTAAGGTGTGCTTGACCCAAGCCATAGTATTTTCAGTAACCTCATATGGATGTGAATGCTGGACAGTGAATAAGGAAGCCCGTAGAAAAATTGATGCTTTTGAGTTATGGTGTTGGAGGAGAATATTGAAAGTGCCATGGACTGCCAAAAGAACCAATAGATCCGTTTTGGAAGAAGTGCAGCCAGAGTGCTCCTTGGAGGCCGCATGACCAAACTTCATCTCTCATACTTCAGACATATTGTCTGGAGGGAGCAGACACTTGAGAAGGATATCATGTTTGGTAGGGTGGAGGGTCAGAGAAAAAGAGGAAGACCCCCAACGAGATGGATTTGCCAAGTGGCAGCATCAATGGGTTCAAGCACGGCAACAGTAGTGAGGTTGGCCCAGGAGCGTGCAGTGTTTCATTCTGCTGTGAATAAGGTCACTATGGGTCGGTACCAACTCAATCACCCCTAACAACAACAACAAATGTTGGAAAATCATTCTAAATAAGCTAGTGTGTTGGCAATACCTAGTATAGTAAATTATTGCATGTTTTCTGTAGTTGGCAATAATATACATATCTATATTTACCAATTACTGTTCAGGTTGAAAGCCTGTCCTAAGCCTTGTAGAGGGATGGAGATGTGACATGTTGAAGCTGCAATAGGAGCTCTGGTATATTGAACATACACTATGTTGTTGTATTTTGTAAAGCAGTTTTTTCAACACCTTCTTCAAGCAACAAACACCGTTTGGTTCTCTAAATCCATCTCATACAGTTGGCTTGGGTTAGCTCTCCTTCCCCCAGTCAGTGGGATCGTTCTATGATTGGCTCTAAACATATGTACTTATCCTTTTAGCCAAAGTGGTTGATTCAGTTCTTTGGAAGTGACCTACACTGAACCAATTTAAGCTCTTCCTAGGAATGTTCTCAAGAAACTATAGGGAACAGTTAGCAGGGGCTGATGGTCACTATTTTGAGTGGTACATTATGAGAGATACACAGAGACTTGGACCCCTGTTGGCAAGAGTTTGAACCTTTGGTTCTAATCATAAATGAAATACAGCACAAAAAAGATGGAGGAGTCAAGGAAAAAAATGGATATGACTATATGGTTTATGCTTCCCATACTGCAATTGCACTGAAAATATTTGAGGCAATAAATGTGCCTTCATATTTTGCTTAAAGAAGTCCTAGTGGCACAATGGTTAAAGTGCTTGACTACGAACCAAGTCAGTTGTTCAAACCCACCAGTGACTGCACCGGAGAAAGAAGAGCTTCCATAAATGTTGTCGTTGTTATGTGCCGTGGAGTCAGTTCTGACTCATAGCGACCCTGTACAAGGTTTCTGAGGCTGTAAATCTTTATGGGAGTAGAACGCCTCATCTTTCTCCCACAGAACAGCTGGTAGTTTTGAACTGCTGACCTTGCGGTTTGCAGCCCGATTCGTAACCACTACGTTACCAGAGCTCTTTCCATGAAGATTACGCCCTAGGAAATCCTGTGGGCTAAGTCCAGGGCGTCCTGTAGGGTTGCTATGAGTTGGAACTGATTCAATGTTATTGGGTATATATTTTTTAAATTAATATGAGCTGCATTTTCTCAGCTAAAAAAATGCTGAGTGTACACTGGCCAACAGGCAATTCCGCACACAGACACATCCATGTGTCATCCTAATGGACTGATTGGTTTAGAGACTGAATGACAGCTACATTTCTTCATCAATTCAAGCATCCATCGAAAACCACCATGTGCCAAGCACTGGGAAAAATAAAAATAAGATACAATCCTTTATGGAATTCCAATCAAAGGGGAGACGTGCCAAAAAGCTGCGATGGTATAACATCATCAGAGCTTTCTTTGCAGCATGCCAGATGCCTCTGAGGATTCCGGCTCTGACGGGAGTCCGAGATCATTAGGGGATATGTCAGGAGAGGCGTGGCACAGAAGCGTGAACTAGACACAAGCTGCCTGTCAATGTGAGAAGAGCATTACCATTTTCCCACACTTGAGGCTTCGGGGAAAGTTACAAATTACATGCAACAGAAGGAAGTGAGGGCCTGGTGGGATCTGCTTACAGGCAGGTTGTAAGAGCAGAACCCCGTTTTAGTGTCTGTTTTTGTACAATAAGGAACATGGACATTAGAATGAGAAAGCTCCTTTGTAAGCTTCCACGATCACACACTTGAACATGGGCAATAATCTTCTTCCTCTAAATAGCAGCCATCTCATCTGAGACATACCTCTAGAATCCTAACTGTCTTTGAAAACATATGGTCTCCTGATTGCTATTAGAGCCAAGAGAAGAAAAAACAAAAAAAACAAAATTTGTTTTTTAAACCTGTGAGGGACAATAGGACATGAGTCTAGAATATTTTTATAATAGTAGATGCCATTCAGATATTTATTGAGCACCTACTATTTTTTCAGAATATGTCAGGAACTGTAGGAATATTAATGTGTGCAGAGATAGAGAAAGCAATAGCAGTGCTGTGGGTTAATGCACTCGACTTCAACGTCTCTTTGAACTGCAAGATGGGTGGTTCAAGCTCACCAGCTTGCTCCTAGAAAACCCTATACAGGGTGGTTATGGGAATCTACTCTACGGCACTTAACAACAATAACAACATTGAAAAATAGAAATTTCTAGGATGTGGCACATTCAAACATACTTGATCATCCAGGCATGGCTTAAATCACGTTTCTCAGTCTCAGCGCTACTGACATTTTGAACGGGATTATTCTTTGTTGAGGTAACTGTCCTGTGCATGTAGGATGTTGAGCAGCATTCCTGGCTTCTGAAGACGCGATGATAGTGGTACCTGACCCTCCTTTCCGCTGCACTCACACAAGTTGTGACAACCAAAAATGCCTCCAGACATGGCCAGGTGTCCTCTGTGGGGCAAGTCACCCTCAAGTTAAGAACCATTGATGTTTAAAAATGGAAAAGCCATAGAATGAAATTTCAGCTAGGAATTTAAATCAAATTTCAAGTGTTACAAGCCAAGAGGTCATTGAGGACTAAGTTGCACCTTATCCAAGCATTGTTATTTTCAATCACAATTCAACGCACTATAAAAAGTAAATGGCAAAACAGGCCCTCTCACTCAAGACCTATGTGTGTCCTCTATCTGCACGTCCTACTGTTTAATAAGCACCTATTCATGAAGACATACTATGTGTCAGGTACTTTTCTGAGTTTGTTGTAACGATTCATTCTGTACATCTTCCTAACGATCCCAAGACATGGGAACAACCATCATCTCCTTTTTATATATGAAATAACTGGGCAGAGAGCTTCATGAAACTTGGCTGTTTTTATTGTTAGGTATTATCAAGTTTGTTCTGACACATAGTGATCCAAGTATACCATAATGAAACACTGCCTATTTCTCTGACATCCTCATAATCTTCCCTTTGTTTGAGCCCATTGGTGCAGACACTTTGTAAATCCACCTTGTTTAAGGTCTTCCTCCTTTTTGACAACCGTTGACCTTACCAAGTCTGATGACATGTCCATTCTCACTTTTCAGGAACATTCTGACTGTGTTTCTTTCAAGCCACATGGTTTGTTCTGGCAGTACATTCAGTATTCTTTGTCAACATTATAATTCAAATACATCAATTATTCCCTGGTCTTCCCTATTCATTGTTCAGTTTTTGCATGTATAAGAAATAATTGAAAATACCATGGCTTTTGTTAAAACCAAAAAAAAAACAAACCAAACCCACTGCCATCAAATTGATTCCCACTCATAGGAACCCTGTTTGGAGCAGACAGCCTCATCTTGCCCCTGCAGAGTGGGGATGGTGGATTTGAACTGCTAACATTATGGTAAGAAGCTCAGTCCTTATCCTATAGCACCATCAGAGCTTCTATGGCGTCGGTTGTTGGTAAGTGCTGTCAAGTCAGTTCCAACTCATAGTGACCCTGTGCAGAGTTAGTTTCCAAGGAGGGACTGGTGAGTTTGAATGACCAATTCTGCACTTCAAATGACATTGTAGTCCAGCGCATTATCTCACAGTGGCACAACAGAATTCCTATAGCTTGGTTTAGGTACACCTTAATCCTCAAAATGACATCTTTGCTATTTAACACTTAAAAGAGATCTTTTACAGCAAAATTGCCCAGTGAAATACATTGATTTCCTGACTGCTGCTTCCATGAGTGTTGATTGTGGATCCAAATAAATTTAAATTCTTGACAAATTCAATCTTTTCTCCATTTACCATGCAGATTTTAACTGGTCCAGTTTTAAGGATTTTTGCTTTCTTTACACAGAGCTCTTTAGTAGTAGATTTGTCCAATGCAATACATCATTTGTTTTCTTAACTGCTACTTCCATGGATGTGATTGGTAGATTGAGCAAAATGAAATCCAAATAAAATGAAATTTGAATAAAGTCTCACAGTTCTGGCACTTACCCACTTTTCTAACCTGACTCCCAATTTTCACACCACATTTGAATTAGTGGTGAATCCTTGTGGACATATTTGTACATCAGTGCAAGGAAAAATGCATTTTCAAAATACAATAGAAGAGTTTCTCAGTATACGGGGTACATTGCAGGCATCCAGCAATATTTAATTTGTCATTCTTCTTTTTTAAGCAAGTTTAACCTGTAGGTAAATCTTAATCCTGACCACTCCATTGTTGTTGTCAAGTGCCATGGAGATGGTTCCAATTCATAATGACCCTGCAAAGGACTTCCAAGGAGCGGCTGCTGAGCTTGAACTGCCGACCTTGCGATTGACACTGACTTTGCAGTCCACAGCACCACAGCAGATCTCCTTTACTGGTTTTAAACACATTATTACCCTCGTAAAGAGAACTTAAAGAGTAAAACTGAGTATTACTAGAGTCTAGCCACACTAGTCTCTTCAAAATTAATACTTGTGAATTTATTTAGTACTGTGTACAGATCCTAAATCCTGGTGTGGCGCTTTGGGCTAATGCGTCAGATTGCAAAGTCTTTGAACTACAAGGTCGGTTCTTCAAGCTCACCAGCTGCTCCTTGGAACCCTATAGAGGGTCTCCATGGGTAGGAATTGACTCGACGGCACTTCCCAACAACAACAGATCCTAAAATAGCCCTGGTGCCTCGGTGGATTAAGAGTTGGTCCACTAGACTGGGGTCTTAAAAGTTCATCAGTGGCCATCTCAGATGCAACTATTGGTCTCTCCGGGCGTGGGTAAAAGAAGAGTGATGAAAACTGAAGACACTTGGAATCGATTAGGCCAATGGACTAGTGGAGCACATAAACATCAATCACCATGATTCTGAGACCAGAAGAACTTGATGGTGTAGAAGGTCCTATAAGAGTAGGAGAAAATATAGGACAAAACTCAGAATTATATAAAAAAAGATGTGGATTACTGGTCAGAAAGAGAACGCAGGAACCCAAGACTATGGTCTTTCACCACTATTCAGGGTTGGAAATGGACTCAGCCTCAGGGCTCAATATATATTTTTTATCAAAAATAATTTATTTATATGAATGTGATCAAGTATATAGCAGGCAAAATGATGAAAACTTCTAAGGTATTATCAAACATCTTAAGCCAATGAGCTCTTGGGGCTACAGGTTCAGGACCATAGTCTCAGGGGACACCATGGTCAACTGGCATTACCTAGTTCACAAAAACCAAGTTCTGCATCCTACTTTGGTGAGTTGTGTCTGGGATCTTGAAAGCTCATGGGCGGTCATCTAAACTGCAGCTATTGGTGCCTCCAAATGAGGAAGAAAGGAGAGAGATACAAACTGAAGAGACTTCAAATCAATGAGGTGAATGGACTAATAGAACATGTGAGTATCAATATCCATGACTCTGAGACCTGAAGACCTAGATGGCTCCTGGCTACAACTATCCACTGCTCTGAAAGGGATGACACTAGATGGTCCTTGATAGAGTGAGAGAACATGTGGACTAGAACACAAAATGATTAATAAAAATAAACGACTGGGTTACTGGCTAGAAAGAGATGTAGAAATCTGAGACTATAGCCTTCGACCACCCTTTCGGTCTTGAAAGGAGCTCGTCTTCATGGTCCTATTTTCAACAAAGCAGTAGATAGGTGTCTAGGGAACACACCAACACTGAGCAAGTATGCTTTCCTGGGAATGGTCAAATATTCAGAATCAAAAGGGCAATAGTTTCCTTTAAACAAAGTTGAGAATGGATGGGAAGTTTGGTGGGATGTAAATAGGATCCACAGGGAGGAATTCAAATAACTGTTGTTGCATGGAGGGGATGTAATCAGTGAGACGAAATAAAGTGTATGAGTTGTTAAATGCAACAATTCCTAATAAAATTTTTTAAAGTAATGATAATAACTGGATGATATCAATCCCTTTCAGGAGGTAGTATATCATCAAGGACCAATGATACTAAAGAAACATCTCCAAACTGCATGGAAGGCGTTGGTGAAATATGAAGCTCCAGAAACTAATGGAATTCCAATTGAGGTGTTTTAGCAAACAGATGAAACACAGACAATGCTCACTCCTGTGTCAAGAAATTTGGAAGA
>NW_006408598.1:10528751-10530580 GCF_000296735.1 Chrysochloris asiatica
GATGTGGCAGTCTGCTTCCTTAGAAAATGGTTGTTTTTGTTAAGTGTCGTCAAGACGATTTGGACTCATAGTGACCTTGCACGGGGTTTCCTAGAAATGAATGGCGGGTTTGAACTGCTGACCTTGTGGTTAGCACTCCAGTGCTTATCTTGCAGCTCCATACCAGGCCTTCTCCTACAGATTCTAGCATTGGAAACCCTATGGGGTAGTTCTACTCTGTTGTATAGGGTCACAATGGGTTGGAGTAAACTTTACAGCAAGGGGTTTGGGTTTTTTGGTTGAATGATAGTTCTATATTTAACTTCCTGAGGAACTGCCGAACTTTTCCACAGTCACAGTGCCATTTTGCACTCCCTCCAGCAAAGGAAAAGGATTCCAATTTCTCCAAAATCTCCCAATAATTTTTATCTTAGTCATACTGTTGCTGTTAAATGCTGTTGAGTTGATGTCGACTCATAGTGACCCCAGAGCCTAACTGGCCCCTCCTGATAATATGTCCAAAGTATGAGAGATGAAGTATGCCCATTCCAGTTTCTAAGGAGCATCCTGGCTATATGTCTTCCCACACAGACTGGTGTGTTCTTCCAAGAACACCGTAACTCAAGTGCATCCATTTTTCTACCGTCTACCTTATTAACACTCCAACTTTCACATGCATGTAAGGCTAGTGAAAATTTCATGATTTAGTCAGGTGCACCTTAGTTCTCAAACAGTGATATCTGCTCTTGAACACCTTACAGAGGTCTTGTGCAGCACCGTTGCCCAATGCAATACATTATTACATTTCTTGACTGCTGCTTCCATTGAGTGTTGATGGTTGAGCCAAGCAAAATGAAGTCTTTGAAAAGTTCAATTCTTTCTCCATTTATCTTGATGTTATTTACTGATCCAGTAGTGAATATTTTTGTTTTCATTACATTGAGGTTCAACCCATACCTAAGGTTGTGGTTTTTGATCGTCATCAGTAAGTATTCTAAATCCTGTTCATTTTTCAGCAAGTTTGTATCACATACATATCATAGATTGCTAAAGAGCCTTCGGCCAATTCTGATTCCACCTTCTTCTTCATATAATCCAGCATGTTGTTATTGTTGAGTGCTGTAGAGTCAGTTCTGATTCATAGCGACCCTAGATGGGGTTTCCACAGTGCGACTGGAGAGTTTGAACCACTGACCTTGCCGTTCAAACTGACCTTGCAGTCTAGTACATTTACCAACAGTGCCACAGCACAACTCTCAGTATATACGCTGAATAAGTATGGTGATAGAATACAACCTTGGCACACACCTTTCCTAATTTTAAACCATTCAGTGTCCCTTTATTCTGTTTGAACAACTGCCTCTTGGTATATGTAGTAGTCCCTCAGGAATACAATTAAGTGTTATGGAACACTCTTTCTTCACAATGTTGCCCAAAGTATGTCATGAGCCACACAATCAAAAGCTTTGCATAGTCATTAAAGCACAGATAAACATCTTTCTGGTATTGTCTGCATTCAGCCAAGATCCATCTAATACCAGCAATTATATCCATTGTTCTGCATCTTTGTCTAAATAGACTTGAGACTCTGGCAGTTTCCTATCAATGTACAGCGGCAGCTGTTTTTGAATTACGTTTAGTAAAATTTTACTTGAAAGAGATATTCATTGAATGATGATTACTGCATTCCCTTGGGTCACCTGCCTTTGGGATGGGCATAAATATGGATCTCTTCCACTCAATTGGCCAGGTAGTTGTATTCCAAATTTCTTGGCATAGATGAGTGAGTGCCTCCAGTGCTGCATTAGTTTGTTGAAAGATTTCCATTTGTATTCCATCAATTCCCAGAG
>NW_006408598.1:10531650-10538050 GCF_000296735.1 Chrysochloris asiatica
ATTTCGTAATTTTAAACCATTCAGTGTTCCCTTGCTGCTTTTGATCAACTGTCTCTTGGTCTATGCACGTGTTCGTCATGAGCACAATTAAATGTTCCAGAATACTCATTCTCCTCCATGTAGTCTAGAGCTTGTCATAATCCACACAATCGAAAGCCTCTGCAATAGCACAGGTAAACATCTTACTGGTATTCTCTATTTTCTGTCAGGGTTCATCTGATGTCAGCAATGATATACCTCTTATTCCAAGTCTGACTTGAACTTGAATCTGACTCGAACCTCTGGTGGGTTCCTGTTAATGTAATGTTGCAGCCCAGGAAATACTTCAAAATAGCAAGTCGAGGATTGAATTTTTTCTTCAGTTTTTCAATTTGAGAAATGCTGACTCTGTTCTTTCATTTTGGTTTTCTAACTCCAGGTCTTTGCATATTTCATTATAACATTTGGCTTTGTCTTCTCTAACTGCCCTTTGGAATTTTCTGTTCAGCTCTTTTACCTCCTTATTTCTTCCATTTGCTTTAATATCTTTGCGCTGGAGAGAAAACTTCAGAGTTTCCTCTGACATCCATTTGGTCTTTTCCTTTTCTTTTGTCTTCTTAATGACCTTCTGCTTTCCTCCTGTATGATGTTCTTGACGTCATCCCACAACTCTTTGATCATTAGTGTCTAATTCATCAAATCTGCTCTTGATATGATCTCTAAGTTCAGGTGGGATATGGAATTCTGGTGTGGCACTGCAGGATAAGCACAGGACCACATGTTTGGCTTAAACTGCAAGGTAGGCAGTTCAAACTCACCAGCCGCTCCCCCAGAAACCCTATACAGAGTTGCTATGGGTCAGAATGGACTCAACAGCACTTAAACACAAATATGTGTAAGGTCATATTTTGACTCTCTTGGAATTGCTTTAATTTCCTTCCATCTACGCCTGCATTTGCATTTGAACAACTGATGGTCTGTTCCACATCCTGCCCCTAGCCTAGTTTTGGCTGGTAATATGGAGCTTTTCCACTGCATCTTTCCACAGATATAGTCAAGTTGATTTCTCTGAGATCCATGTGTATAGTCTCTTATGTAGTTTTAAAAAGATATTTGCACTAAAGAAGTCACTGGTCTTGCAAAATTCTATCATGCAATCTCCTGCATCATTTCTATCACCAAGGCCAGATTTTCCAACCATTGATCCTTCAATGTTTTCAACATTTACATTACAATATCCAATAATTATCAATACATCTTGATTGCATGCTTGATCAATTTCAGACTGAAGAATTTGATAGACTGCTTCAATTTCATCATAACTGGCTTAGTGATTCATGTATAAATTTGCATAATAGCAGTATTAACTGGTTTTCCTTGTAGTTATATAGATATTACCCCATCAAAAACAGCACTGTAGTTCAAGACAGATCTTGAAATTATTTTGGGGGATGAATGCAACAACATTGCTCTTCAATGTGTCATTCCCAGCATAGTAAACTATGTGATAATCAGATTCAAAATGGCCAATACCAAACTATGTGATAATCAGATTCAAAATGGCCAATACCAAACTATGTGATAATCAGATTCAAAATGGCCAATACCAAACTATGTGATAATCAGATTCAAAATGGCCACTACCAAACTATGTGATAATCAGATTCAAAATGGCCAATACCAGTCCATTTCAACTCACTAATGCCTAGGCTATTGATGTTTATGCATTCCATTTCATCTTTGACAATTTTCAGTTTTCCTAGGTTCATACTTCATACAATCCATCTTCTGATTATTAATGGATGTTTAAAGCTTTACTCCATCCAGTCCAGTCATCACAGTCAACTCTACTTTGAGGAGGCAGCTCTTCCCAATAGTCTTTTCAGTGCCTTCCAACCTTAGGGTTTCCTCTTCCAACACTATGTCTAAGAATATTCTGGTGTTCTTCATCATGGGTCTATGTTCTGGTGCCAATAGTATTCTACTACTATTCATAAGGTTTACAGTGACTAAATATTTGGAAGTAGTCTATCTCTCCTTCTTCTTAGCCTGTCTTCATCTAGAAGCTCATCTGAAACCTGCCCACCATTGGTATGATAATACTGGTGGCATACCTTCTAAAATCACAGCCACTCCAAGCTACCATAGAACAATCAACTGACAGATGAGAGGTGGCCAATCCAGCAGAGTCCAGCCAAACTGAGTCAAGAGCTGCTGAACCTCGACTGACCTAAAAACATTATAATCCTAGAGGGTTATAATGGGCCCACAGAGAATGCTTGTAGAAACTGAGATTTGGGAGTAGCTTGTTCAGTGTATTTAAGCAGCAGACATCTGACCAACACAGTCACCGTATATAATAGATACAGAATAGACCTGCTCAGATTTGCAGTCCAGCCTTAAAGCTTAGGTAATCTGTGAAACTTGAAATAACACATAATTTCTGTAAATAAAATCAGATTTTCCTATTGACTCAATAATTTCAGAAATATTTTTGCCTAGGGGAAAAATGTTGTCTTCAAGATGATAATGAAAGTCACACTCTCAAGAATACAACAGACTCAAAAAATAAAACCCTGCTGATATGTAAGAAATAAAACTCCTTGACAACATAAGAAATTGGTATCAAGACAAAAAAAGAAGGGTCCTTAGAAGACATATTCTAGCCATTTGTTTTCTTCCTGTTGTTTGTTTTATGTTTTCAAATGCATCTGTCTTAGACAAGGTTTCTTTCTGTGAACTCTATTAAATTTGTTGGCCCCACTCTTCTGTGTTTTGGGGGGGTAAAAATATTGAAACTTGTGCATAATGTTTTATTATCTCTTTAATGTGACATTCAGAAAAAAAATATATTTTCAATTCAGAAATAAATTGAAATGATATTGAAGTACATAAAATTAAATAAAATATCTCTCTACTACTAGATGTAATCTCTCAAATATCATGGTTAACAATAGGGCGTGGAGAGTTAAGACTTTTCCAAATCTTCTGTTATGTTATCCTGATGTGTAATGTAGTTCATTTCTTATTTAGAAGGAAGGGAGGTAAGCAGTATAACTCATTTCACATGTTTAAAATATTCTAATTGTGTCTCTTTTCCCTTAAGATACATATGCTTCTCAGCAACACCAGAGACGGAGGCAGAGATGGGGACATGGAGAGAGGGAGCATCTGAGGACTCTAGATTCATGGGAAGAGAAGGTCTAAGAGCTGGCAGCCAGGAGGCAGACTTGCAGAATGTGCCCTTTGATGATGTCAATTATTATGTATGCCTGAGTGTTTAAAAACAGAGAGAGAGAGAGAGAGAGAGAGAGAGAGAGCGCTAAAGTGAACAGAGAGAAATACTGTGAACTGATAGTACACAGAGTGGGTTATAATCATTGCAATGAAACAAGGTGTATGATTTTTTGAATGTAAAACTGATGATCTACCATGTAAACTTTCACTCAATTTACAATAAAAACTTTAAAAAAATTAAAAAATGCATATGTTTCTGAGCATCTTTAGTAAGATTTAAGAAGCCCTCCATGATCGTCCTTTGCCCAAACATTGGGGTTCGCCCAAAGACAGAAGATAGGGGTTCAATTCCAATGGCACATTTCTACACTCTTTCCCTCTGCTGTATGGTGACACAGGTACCTTCATCTCTAAGTTAACTTTTACTCAAGATTCAAGTCTCAGGTTATCAAATAGGAACTCCAGCACCATGTCATATAATTCCTTTGTTGTTGTGAAGTACGATCAAGTCGGTTCTGACTCACAGTGACCCTGTATAAGGTTACCAAGGAATGGCTATTAGATTTAAGCCACCAACCTTGCAGTTAGCAATCTAGTGCTTAGCCTATAGTGTCAAACCAGAACTTCTTGAGATGACATAAATGCCCTAGATTTATGAACTAGGGGATTTATGTTAGTTATTAAGAACTGTGTTTCTTAATAACATATAAGTCCTTGTAGCTATTATACATTATGTTAGTTATTAAGAACTGTGTTTCTTAATAACATATAAGTCCTTGTAACTATGTAAGGAGCTCTGGTAGTGTAGTGGTTACAAATTGGGTTGCGAGCTGCAAGGTCAGCAGTTCAAAATTACCAGCTGTTCTGCAGGAGAAAGATGAGGCTTTCTGCTCCCATAAAGGTTTATAGCCTCAGAAACCCTGTACAGGGTCGCTGTTAGTTGGAACTGACTCCATGGCACATAACAACAACAACAATAACTATTATACAGAGTTGTTGTTGTTAAGTGCCATGGAGTCAGTTCTGACTCATAGTGACACTGTATAGAGCTTCTGAGAGCAGCTGGTGGGTTTGAATTGCCAACATTGTGATTACCAGTTCACTGCTGATCCTACAGCACTATACCAGGGCTTACACAGTAGTCACTCAATAAATGGTGGCTGGGTTATGGTGACCAGGGCTCTTATAACTCAGATGACAGAAATACTTAGGAACTAATGCCAATTATACATTTAGGTGAGATCTTAGAAATGAAGACAGTGTCAAACAATAGATCATGTGAACATTAGGGATTTTGACTCAGAGATCAGAGGAACTAGATGGTGCCCTGCTACCACTAGCAACTGCTCTTACAGGGATCATATCAGAAAGGCCCAGATAGTGTGGTAGAAAAAGTGAAATAAAACTCAAAATTATAAATACTACGGGTCTTACTGGTTACTAAGGGACTTGAGAAATCTGAGCCCATGTTCCTTAACCATCCTTCAGGTCCAGAACTGAACTCAGCCAAGCAGTAGCTAGGTATATAGCGGGAACAACCACACTAGGAAGATATATTTACAATGGAATGGTCAATCACTCAAGATCAAAAGGACAGCATTTGCCTAAGGACAAAGGTGAGAAGGGAATGAGGGTGGGATGGAACGAAGACCGACAGGGAGGAAGCAGAATGACTCTTGTTACATAGAGGAGAGTGTAATCATTGAGATGAAACAAAGTGTATGATTGACTTAATGTAAAACTGATGAATTTCTCTATAAACCTTCACTCAATTCACAATAAGAAGATTTGAAAACAGGCAGAAAATTATGTCAAAGCAAAAGCAGAGGAACAAGAGGTAGAAGGGAAACTCCTACAATAAGAATTTATCTAAGAATAGTTGAAAGGCAAGAAGTGAGAAATTCAGTCCTACCGAAGCATTAGGAACACTGGAAGGTTACTGCTGTTGCCACATTAAATCAGGTCCTAGATAATAACTACATCAACCGGGCCATCTAACTTGTCTACAGTGGAAATTCGATGGCTGCCGTCACGTAGCTATGGACTTGTTTTAGTTCGCCAGTGCTATTGTAATAGAGTTGCTAAGACTAGGTGGTTTTAAAGAACAGATTGATTTTCTCACCGTTTGGAAGCTTCAGTTCAATTCGCCAGCTCTAGGGGAAGGCACTATGTTTCTGTCAGCTCTGGGGGACGATCCTTGTCTCTTTCAGCATTCCGAGATTCCCTGACTATCTTCACATATCATTCCCCTTTGTGCTCACTTCTGTGTCTAATCTGCTATTTTGAAATACCTCAGAAGGGATTAGGGTTAAGACACACCTTAGGGACTTCCAGTTTGGCAGTGGCAGAGCAGAGTCAGGTAGGACAGGCTCCATGGGGGAGGGGCTGAAAACCCAGAGACGCTGCTCTCACAGAACAGAACCAGAGCTCTGGATCTAGCATAAGGGTCAGGGTGTCAGTTTCCTGCAAGTGCCAGTGGAAAAATCATGGTATAAAGAAAAATATTGCAATTTAGAAATCGTCAAGATACCAGACTCCCTCTGTGGCCATCGCGCCCCAGGCAGAGGTCAGAGGGCAGGGCTACAGCCAGAAGGCACAGGGAACCAGCGTTAAAAGCAGTGCAGTGACATTGGCAAAAGGGGGTGTGGGAGGATTCTACACAGTTTTTCCTTCTCCTCCCTGTCACACCATCTTTGTGTACCTTCAGGTGGGTGGGTGTGCAACCCCCAAAAAGTCCAGCATTAAGGCCACAGCTTTCCCATGTCACAGAGAGAAAGAGCCCCATCGGTCCAAGGGCAAATTCTTAGGCTGCTGCTTTTGACATCTGCCTGTAGGTCCAGGCCCTAAAGTGAACTTGTGTGGGACCCTTTACTCTGGCCTATCCAGTAAGAAAAAAAGCAGGTTTGTCCTGACAGACAAACCATAGAAAGAATCTGTAAAACCCCAACATAAAAATACACAACTATATCAAGAATTACTCTGTACATATGCAGATACCTAACTGACTTACAGAGACAAAAATAGTAAACAACCTTTCTCCCATTAACTTCTCAATAACTATATGTGTACCTCTATGGTGGTGACTAGAGGAGGAGTCTGAGGGAGCAGATGCCTCCACCCACTACTGGAGGCCTCTATGGTGCACACACTGCCTGTGTAGCAAGGTGACTGGACAGTCGGCCAC
>NW_006408598.1:10546835-10553821 GCF_000296735.1 Chrysochloris asiatica
GACTCGATGGCACCTGACAACACAACAATGGGTAGGTAACAACTCGACGGCACTTAACAACAACAATAACAACAGCATCGTGAGTATACGCCAATCAGTGTTTCCACAGCAAAAAGTCGTGTGTCTCCTTCCTTGATTCTACTCGTCTTTGTTATAATAAAAAAAAAGTTCTGTGCCTACTACAAAAGTAGTGTGAATTGATGAGGAAGCTCTAAGTTACTAGTATGTGCCTTTATTTATCCATAAGGATTTAAAATTTGTTTTCACCCTATCGGTTCTATAGATCACCACACTAAATAAACCAAACTAACAAAAACAGAAAGAAAGGCAAAATAATTGGACACGGTTTCAGCTTAATGTCTTTAATGTACCATGAGCTTGAGCTTCAATTTACTTGGGAAGGTGATTAACTTCTTTCTGACTGTAGTCATGGTTTCCACTCCTTGAACAGGGGTAATATATGCTTCCAAGATGATAGTCCTACATGGCTTGTGGGAAATTCTTTTAAACTCTATATTAATGACACATGCTCAGGTTTTGTCCTCAGTTTTTTGCCTTGTTGTAAGAGGTGTATTAAAAGAGAAAGTATATCATACAGAGACAGTATTATAATGGGTTCAAAGATGGAAACACCAAACAAAGCAAAAGAAAAGAAGACACATTTTAATTTCATCATAAAGCAGCTTCCGTTTCTTCCTTCTATAGGTATGGCTTCAGGACCATTCAGCAAGGGATTTCCTGTAGAACCTGTTCATAAAGTAGATCCTAAGAGGATACTCATCTCTTTAGGGGGCGGCATTCAGCAAGGGATTTCCTGTAGAACCTGTTCATAAAGTAGATCCTAAGAGGATACTCATCTCTTTAGGGGGCGGCTTTCAGCAAGGGATTTCCTGTAGAACCTGTTCATAAAGTAGATCCTAAGAGGATACTCATCTCTTTAGGGGGTGGGGGGGAGTGGGGGCTGAAAAAGTTCATGGAAAAATGGAATTAAAAGATAAAGGAATTCTCCCATCAACTTTTTGAAGCCCCTCATTGAAAGTGCAGTGGAAATACATGCAATAACAAAGCCATCACAAAGTGGGTGCTTTAAGCAACAGAAATGCATTATCTCACAGTTCTGAATTCAGGGTGTCAGTAGGGCCATGTTCTATCCAAGGGCTCTAGTGAGGAGATCCCTTCTTATCACTTCTGGCTTCTGTTAGACCCTGGAGTTCCTTGGCTCATAGCTGCACCACAACTCCTTCCCTCTGTGTCTGTCTCATCTCCTCTTTTCTAAGGAGGCCCCTAGGATAGAGTTCCTGGATGGTAGAAACAGTTAAAGTTGCTTATCTGCTAACCGAAAAGTTGGAAGCGACTCTACCCAAAGGCTTCTCAGAAAAATGGCCTGGTGTTCTACTTCAAAACACCAGTGACTAAAAACCCTGTGGAGTACACAGTCCTACTCTGACACACATGGCGTCACCATGAGTCAGAGTTCACTTGAAGGCACCTGTTTATGATAGATTAGGACCCATCTTGCTCCAATATGAGCTCATATTGTTGCTAAACACCACTGAGTTAGTTCCAACTCATAGAACCTTGGATAGAGTTTCTGGGGCTGTATCTATCTTAAAGATAGCAGAACGCCCCATCTTTCTCATCGACTGCTGGGCTCAAACTGCTGATCTTATGGTTATCAGTCAAGAACTCATGTTAGCCTAACTTATAACATCATTAGAGAACCTATTTCCTAACAAGATCACGTTCACAGATACCAGGGGTTAGCAATTCAATATATATTTTGGGAGGGACTAGAGGGAAGGGGACACAATGTAATGTATAATACCACCTCAATATTTTGTTTCCAGAAAACAAAGCTCATGGACATCAAGTTCTAATGGACAAATGGAACCATCTTCGGGAAAGATTGGCAAATGATTTTCCAATACCATGCTGATATCACCTAAAGCTTATTCAGAAGTTCCACCAACTTTCCTAGTATCATTAAGGGTCACATATTGAATGAAAGATAAGCTGTGATCTAATTAATCATATTCCTTTCACTACAAGATTGGCCAAGTGGCAGCATCGATGGACTCAAGCGTGGCAACAGTAGTGAGGTTGGCCCAGGCTCAGGCAGTGTTTCGTTCTGCTGTGCATAATCGCTATGAGTTGGTACCAACTCGATGGCATCTAACAACAACAGAAAAATAGGGTATAGAGCCATAAATGAAGCTTTTGGTGATTGACAAGGAAAATTAAAAAAGAAAGAAAGAAAGAAAGGAGAAATGTTGGAATTGTTAGTCTCTCTGTTCCAACACTGTTCAATGAGAAAACTGGCTGATTCCACATGACTAATAGAGGTTCTCTTGACAGAATCCCCCTCAAGTACAGAAAGATAATTCATTCAGCCACTCAAGCTTGATACAAATAGCTATGGAATTTACCTGCCTCTTTTGCTAATTCATTCCCAAGCAACCTTCTCCTCTGTAACTGGGTCTTTACAGTTCCCTGACACCTCAGGAGAAATTCCCCCATGTAGATGACTAATATTAGTGCCAATGGTGATGCTAAGAATCTGACTAATATTAGTGCCAATGGTGATGCTAAGAATCACAGCAGAGATAACAGAATTATTAAGCACAACCCTCCCTTTATGCCAGGCATTGTGCCAGGCTATTCTCCTGCATCATCACTATTGATATTTAAAGCACATTAGGAGTATGAAACAGAGGTTCAGAAAGATCCAATAAGTTGAGCAAAGGTTGCAGTCTTTGAATGGAGGAGTCTCAATTCAGGGCATTTTTATTTGAATCTAGAACATACCTACTTCACTTTTCCAAAATAGCATATTGCTTGCTTTTCCTTAAATGAGTACCAGTTGTTGGTTCGAGTAGTGAACTTTCAAGGGGCCAATGCTAATAATAGCAAGTTCACCTGAGACAAATCAAGGTGATGGGCAAAGCTTTTGAGCGGACATTTGATTTGCACAAAGGGGTAACCAAGGTGGGTTGCCAACCCCAGAAGTAATATTGAATTTGGGAGCTAGTGATTCATGTGATGGAGAGAATAAGAGCATGGGTAGGGTTGAATCCAATTAATGATCAGTGCGGAGCCACATTTTCAACAAAAGTTGTGCTAGGGAGCTGTGGTGTGTGAGTGGGCATGCAGAATGAAAAGAGCCAAAGATGGGGCAGACAGTGTTAGTTTATGTACCAGATGTGTCACTCATTCTTCCATTCCCACAGTCAACATTTACTGGACACCTCCCATGATCCTAAGCACTGTGGATAACAACGATGAATGAGACATAGCTCCCACCTTCACAGAACTTCTAGCAGCCGAGTTTGGACTACTTCGCCAGGATTTTATTTAGCATAGATCTTTCTCCGACAACATAATTATGAGAGGGCATCAGTATGAGTGTGTGATCTTCTAAAACCGATGCTCAGAGATCTGGACTCAGAAAGATGGGCACGTATTCTAGACGTACATCCATTAAGGACCTAGGAAATGGCAGGTAACAAACCATGTACTTTACTCAAATGCATCCGGAGTGATAAAAACTAGCCCAAAGCAGCATCAAATAAAACATGTTGTTTATTACTCTTAAGTGCTCTCGAGTTGGTTCTGGCTCCTAGTGACCCTGTACAGGGTTTCTGATTAGACGTTGGTGGATTTGAACCACCAACCTTGTGGTTAGCAGTGCCACCCCAGGACTTGGTCAGTACCAAAATGTCATCTTTCTCTACCCACACTAATGTCTTCCGTGCAAAAGAGCATGAAATCCAGATTTAACATTTTCCGTCCCTTCCCTTAACCACTTAATGGGAACACAAGGACAGCATCGCTGGAGCCAGCCAAAGGGACATGTGGGACGTGTGAAAAAAAGCATTGAGAGAGATTCCTTAAGAACAGAGAGACCTTTAAAACTAATTATTTTAAAAAAGTAAATCATCCATCTTAAAATTCTTTATTAACACTGAATAACAATTTCAACTAACTTAAATAACAACTTATGTAGGAAATCGGTATTGTTAACTGACTCCCTCTAAAGTCAGAGAAAGCTAGGCAGAATGGAATTTAGTGTTAGGAAAGCCTCACTACTATCCTATTTAAAACTCCTGAATATCTTAGCAAAATAAGTCTTTACATATTTATAAATATGGTACATTAAGGAAGTAGTAAATAGATTAACGTAAGAACCAAGAATAACCCGAATACTATTAACTTAAAAAAGTAAGTCAGAAAGGATTGCTGAAAAATCAGAAAAAAATATATTAAACAAAAAACTCAAAACATGAAGTCATTGTTTTTCAGCATATCCTCCAGCTAGATTAAATACTTCTGAAGTGGGTGTCTCCATCTCTTTAACCTTTGTGGCACTGTAGGATAAGTACTAGATTGCAAGGTTGGTTTGAACCACAAGGTTGGCAGTTCAAACTCACCAGCCGCTCCTCAGGAACCCTATACAGGCTCACTATGAGTTGGAACCAACTCA
Organism: Chrysochloris asiatica; assembly: GCF_000296735.1. Classification (NCBI taxonomy): domain Eukaryota; kingdom Metazoa; phylum Chordata; class Mammalia; order Afrosoricida; family Chrysochloridae; genus Chrysochloris; species Chrysochloris asiatica. Next base: position 10,551,316 of record NW_006408598.1, read on the forward strand.
ACAGCACTTTACAAAAACAACAACAACAATAGTCCTTCTCCAGAGAATTCTGTATTCTTGAATTTACACCGCATCACATTGGTACCATTGGCACCCTTGAGCAACTCCAATTGTGTTTCTCTTCAGTGTTCTTGAGTTTGGGGAGCAAAAATAGTCTGAATGGGCAAGATGAGGTCTGTAGAGTACATGGAGTAAAGTGTCCCAGTGAAATTCTCATAGGACAGCCCTGCCTCCCTCAAATAATAAGTAGGTGCATTGTCATGATGGGGAAAAATCTTCAGTGTAACTTTCCTGGCCTTTGTACTCACCAAAAAGTTTTCAGTTTTCCTAAAATTTCTTCATTATAAGCCCCTACTTATGAAAGTCCTGTGTCTTTCAAGAAAATCTATAAAGGTTGTTCCTTTGGAATCCCAAAATACAACTACCCTAACATTCCAAGATGGCCTCTCTGAGTTGAAGTGGCCCACGAGATCTCAGAAAGTGCTGTTGTCATTGGGCCCTGGTTTCTGAAGGCACCCTAATGAGACTCACACTAGTGTAAGACTGAGAGAACTTATCTTCGGCTATTTACAGATCCTAGAGACATGGTTCAATACATTGGTGTGGAATAAACTCATGCGTGTAGGAACTGCGGCCCTAGTAGCAATACTTTTAGACTTACCTTCAAATTCCATAACATATAATGACTACACACTTTGAGGATGAGAGTTGTTCAAGGGTAGACAAATATAGCTGAGTTGAGAATCCAGAATCAGATTCACACGTGTATCTAGTTACACTTTATACATAACAAAGCAGTGACATATGGAATGCTAAGTCAATTGAATATCCACATAGAATAAAATCGCATCTTCATTTTGCTGTGGGTTAATGCACCAGACTGCAAAGCCATTTGAACTACAAGGTCGGCAGTTCAAGCTCACCACTCGCTCCTCAAAAACCCTATACAGGGTCACTATGGGTTGGAACTGACTCGACGGCACTTAAACAACAACAACCACATGGAGGAAAAAAAAATTCGTTGCAATGGATTATAGACCTAAATAGAGAAATACAGTCTTGAAGCTGGGGTACTATGATATTTGACTATATTATAGTTAGGAGCCTCTATCCATTTTTAAAGTAAACAAATACCCTTGAAATACTGAAAAGGCAACCCACAGAATAGAATATGCAGCAAAGATAACAGACAAAATTCATTTATTAGTATATAAAAGAAGTCCAACAAAGCAGGAAAACAAAGCTTACGGGAAATGGGCAAGAACTTTAAATAGAGACCTCACAAAACAGCTATGTGAGCAAGTGTTCAAATTAATTAGGAATTAACAAAATGCAAATTAAAGCCACAGTGGCATCATAATACCCAGATTAAATGGCTAAAATTTTAAAAAAGGAAATCAAATGTTGGCAAGAATGTAGAGCTAAAACAATTGTCACACACTTGTACAGTGACATTGGAAAACTGCTTGGCATTTTGTACAAAAGCTAAAGAATTATATAAAAAAGTCATTGCTATCCAGTCGATTCCAACTCATCGAGAGTCTATAGGACAGAGTAGAACAGCCCCATAGGGTTTCTTTCTCCAGAGTGGACTTTCTCCAGAGGAGCAGATGATGATTCAAACCACTGACTTTTTTGATTAGCGGTCAAGCACTTAAGCACTGCACCACTAGCGATCCCCTGATTCCCACTGTTAGGTAGTCATGCCACATACCTATGAAACTCATATCAGAAAATTCATGTTAGCAACACTTGCAATGCCTCCAAATTGAAAACCAATAATGCAGATGATTTTGGAAAACTGGATACACTCATGCCAGGTAATGATAAACTAAAATGTCAATTTCATAAGCATAATGGTGAACAAAAGAAGCCAGAGTATTAGTTCATCATATAAACTTCAAAAACAAAGAATTATGATCTGTAGGAGGAAAACATCAGGATTAATACCTCTGGACAGAGAAATGCTTCCAGTCTCTAGTACTGTTTTATTTCTTGATCTGTTTTTATACACTTTGTAATAATGAATCTGCTTACAATTTCTGTACTTTTCTTATGTGTGTTATACTTCAATACACATATTATTGAAAGATACAATAAGAGGCTGCTTATAAACAGAAAACCATGGAAAATTCTATGGGGAAATTACACAAGGAGGCAGTGTTCATCACCTCAAATAATGTTGTTGTTAAATACTATTGGGTCAGTACCAACTCTTAGTGACCCTATGCACAACAGAACGAAACACTGCCGGGTCCTGAGCTAACTTCACAATCACTGCCATGTTTGAGGCCAATGATGCTGCCACTTTGCCAATCCATCTTGCTGGGGGTCTTCCTCTTTTGCTCTGACCCTCCACCTTACAAAAATGATACACTTTTCCAGTGACTGGTCCCTCCTGACAATATGTCTGAAGTATGAGAGATTAAGTTTGGCTATCCTGACCTCCAAGGAGCACTCTGGCTGCACTTCTTCCAAAACGGATCTATTGGTTCTTTTGACAGCC
>NW_006408598.1:10555089-10577948 GCF_000296735.1 Chrysochloris asiatica
CAATAATTTACTCAGAAAATTTTTCAGTAATGAAAGTTGAGGCTTGAATTTTTTCTTCAGTTCCCCCAGCTTGAGAAATGCTGAGTGTGTTCTTCCCTTTTGGTTTTCTGACTCCAAATCTTTGCACATTTCATTATAATATTTGACCTTGTCTTCTCGAGCTGACCCTTGAGATTTTTAGCTCAGCTCTTATATCTCCTCATTTCTTCCATTTGCTTTACGATCTCCGCACTGGAGAGCAAGTTTCAGTGTCTCTTCTAAAATCCATTTTGATCTATTCCTTTTTTGTCTTCTTAATGACTTTTATATGAGTTCCATTTCATTTTTGACAATTTCCAATTTTCCTAGATTCATACTTTGTACATTCCAGGTTCTGATTATTAATGGATGTTTATAGCTGTTTCTGTTCATTTTAGTTGTACCCCTTCAGCAAATGAATGTCCCACTGGCTGTACTCCCACAGGCTTTACTCCATTCGTGTCATCATTGTCAACTCTTACTTTGAGGAGGCAGCTCTTCCCCAGTCGCATTTTGAGTACCTTCCAACCTTAGGGGCTCATTTTCCAGCACTGTATCTGACAGTGTTTCTCTGCTAGTCACAAGGTTTTCAGTGACTAAATATCTGGAAGTAGTTCATCTTTGCTTGTTCCTAGTCTGTCTTCATCTTGAAGTTCATCTGAAACCTGTCTACCGTGGGTGACCCTGCTGGTATTTAAAATACCCGTGGCATAGCTTCCAGAATCACAGTGACACACAAGCCCCCACAGTAAGACAAACTGACAGACAAGTGGGGGCCAAATAATAATACGCAAAATAAATTTAGAAATGGGATTTAGATTTTTAGCACTACAAAGATATGCCTGCTAATTTCCAAGAAAATTTGGCCCGAAACAGAGAAGTGCAGACTTAAAGACAGGATGTATGTCTAGGAAAGGCAAACTGGCCTGACTCATTTTCTTCACAAATTTCACACATTTTCAAGAGTCTGCTAATTGCCCACAGAGGAAAGGACAGATGATTTCCAGGAGCATATTTTGTGTGCCAAGCACATGATGTGTTTTGAAGAAGCCAACTTCTAGCAAGGTGAGAAATGAACGCATCATTCCCCAAAGCTCAAGCTTCCTCAACTGCCTTAAGTGAGTCAATACATTCTGAGGTCTTAGGAAAGGACCTGGCCTATACTGACGTTCCACTAGTTTGTGATGGCTGGATGGCTGGATGGCTGGATGCATGAAGGGAGGGAGAAAAACAGTAAGGCAGGGGCAAGGGAGGAAAAAAGGACTGAAAGGAGGGAGGGAGAGAAGGGGAGAAAGATGGAAATCAATGTTAGCAGTTCACACATGTACGTATGTTAGAGGTGTGGACGAAAAACCAAGGTAAGTAGAGAGGTAGAGCTATACACAGAAGTAATCTCCAAGTGAAGATGGGACAACAGTATCTGTAGATGATGAAAATCTGACTCAGAGTTGGAAGTGTAAAATAAAAAAAACTGAGTTCTTTGGTTAAACCAAGTCACGAAAATCCAGACCCCCTACTTCCTTAGTATTTGATGCCTCTAAAGACTTTTTAGAAGCAGATTTTAGGTACAGCAAGATCAAACTATTGACAATTTAAAAGCATATTTTCTTTTAGCTACAAAATAGGATTACAGGAGTTAAATCCGTGACTTTCAGACCTGAAACTGCATCTGTTGTTCTTGTTGTTGCAAGGTGTTGAGCTGATTCCATACGACAAAGTAGAACTATCCCACAGGATTTACTAGGCTGCGGTCTTTACTGGAGTCGGTCTCCAGATCTTTTCCCCTGAGAGCACTGTTCTCTTAGCAGCTGAACAATTCACCCATAGACCACCAAGGACCCATATGCATGTGTGGTTGTTAGGTGCCATGAAGTCAGTTCTGACTCATAGGGACCCTGGATAGAGTTTCCAAGGAGCAGCTGGTGAGTTTGAAACACAGACCTTGCTGTTTAAACCAACCTGGCAGTCCAATGCTTATCTGACAGTGCTGCAGAGGCCACTAAAAGTCACAGTATCAACATGATGTTGTCCAGTCTCTAATACATATTTAATGTATCTAGAGTCCCTGGGCGGTGTCAATAATTAAAGCACTTGACCGCTAATAGAAATGTTGAAATTTCAAGGAGTCAGAGAGCTGCATTGGAAGAAAGGCAGGGCAATCTATTTCCAAAAACAAAAACAAAAATAAAACAACCATTGGATCCTCTGTGGCATATAGTTCTACTCTGGCACATACGGGATCACCATGAGTCAAAGGGAACATGATGGCAACTGGGTTTTGTTTTTATTTTGTTTTTAACTTACAAAACTTTGTACTGGAGAAAGATGAGACTTTTTATTCCCATAAAGATTTACAGCCTCATACAGGTTTGCTATGAGTCAGAAGTGACCCAACCACACACAGTAACAACTATATGTGTGGTGGTATGTTGTATGTTCACTATGAGTCAGTTTCAACATAAAAGCAGTGAGTATGGTTTAGGTATGCTAAAGCTGAGAGGTTTCCTTCACAACACTGTAAGAAAGAAAAATAAAAACCTACTCCCAGCTTTCACATCTTTGAAAAACGTAGATTTTACTCAATGGCTGAATATTATAATGAGAGGCAGCTGTGTTACTCTACAGAGCACGGAATCACACTTGCAAGTTTAAATGAGAACATATGAACTCTAAGATATTTGCAACTCCCTACTTTGGCTTCAAAGGAGCTCTGGTAGCGTAGTGGTTACAAATGGGCTGCTAACCTCAAGGTTGGCAGTTCGAAACTACCAGCGGTTCTACGGGAGAAAGATGAGGCATTCTGCTCCCGTAAAGATTTAGAGCCTCGGAAACCCTGCACCGGGTCGCTGTGAGTCGGAAACTCCTGTACAGGTCTCAGAAACCCTGTACAGGTCGCTATGAGACTCCACGGCACATAACCACCACCACCGCTTTGGCTTAAGAGTCTTAACATCTTGGTATGGCACTGTAAAATAAGCTCTGGACTGGTAACTGAAAGATCTGTGGTTAAAAGGCACCAGTCCCTCTTAGGAAACCCACAGTGTTGCTGTAAGTCAGAACAGACTCAGTGACAGCATTTAACAGCAACTTTGGTTTCAGGCCTTATGGGTAATTCAGGAAGAGTTAGGAACGTGCACCATGAAGTGCTTAGAAAATCTCCGATGAGTTCTAATTGCCCTTGAAAGAAAATCCAGAATCTTTATAATATACAGCAATTATTTCCAGAGACTATGAAGCATATTACAGGAGAGCTTCAAGATAATAATAGGTGGTCCACAGAAGGGGTGGGGCGTGACTAAGGCAATAAAGGTGAACGACAGGAAAGAAACGTACATGTTTTCAGCTTTCTTTCCAAGGAGGAAATCTCCTGTTGGTGTTGGGGTGGCTTGACCTCCTCACAAACCTCCCCTTTTTGACAATTAGCAGACCTGACACTCAGCATCTGCGTGTGGATGGCAACACAGGTGGTGTATTGTGATGAATACAACAACTTCAGCCTGCTACAGTTTACGCCTTGTTTTAAAGTGACATCTTATTTACGTCACATGTTGCATTTATGTAAGATCTAACCCACATTATTAGGATAAGAGCATACAAGTGATACTTAGGTGGGGTATCATGAAAATTATACAAAAATACCAGAGACTGGAATTTCTATCTGGGTTAGGTTCACGAATCAACATTTTAAACCAGGTCAGCAGTTCAAACCTACCAGCTGATCCTTCAGAAACCCTATACAGGGTCACTGTGATTCAGGACTGACTTGATGACAGTTAACAACAACATGTGAAGTAGGAAGTGTGCATATTCTCCTGTTTCCAGCCTTTCGGGGCCCTTCCTTGCCACATGTTCCTTTTCCTTCTTTTTCCAAGGCATCAAAGATTTCTTTCCAAGTCTACCCTGCTTCAATGACTTTGGCTCCACAGAAGTAATTTTTCTCAGTTTGCTTTCCTTTTTCTCCTAGGATAAGCACTGGACTGCAAAGTTGGTTTGAAATGCAGGGTTGGTGGTTCAAACTCACCAGCCGCTCCTTGGAAACTAGTTGCTATGAGTCAGAACGGGCTTGACGGCACTTAACAACAACAATGTGTCCTCCAGAGCCACTTCTGCAGAGACCCTTGCCTTGCCGTCCCCACATTGGGTAGTTCCTCTTGCTGCACATCACTTCTACTTTGGCTGCCTACTCAAATGTTACCTTTCCTAACAGCTTGGAGTTTTATGAGAGGAGGGACCCTGGCATAACTGTGTGCACAGAAGCCCCCTCACATAGCAGGGGGCACTATTGACTGATTTGAATGAAATAGTCACTAATTTGAATGGAATGGGGACAAAGAAGTATTTCAAATAGAAAGTAGACTCTATACCAGTCAAGGTCACGATGCAGGATGATTTCTGGGGCATTTGTGTAGAACACACTTTCCCAGTCCTAAGCCCCTGAGAATCAGCTTTATCAAACCAGGACTGGGCTCAGGAAGCAACATTCATAACACATAAAGAGTGGTCTACAGGCCACACTGTGAGAAATATGAAATCTACACTTACACCAGGAGTCCCTGGATAGTAACATAGGATTAAAATGCTTGGCTGCTAACTGAAAGGTTGTTTTTTTTGTTTTTGTTTTTGTATTGTTTTTTAATACACACAGAGGAACCGAGGAATAAAGGCCTGGAGATCTACTTCTTGAAAAATCAGCCACTGAAAGCTCTATAGAGCAAAGTTCAATTCAATGGCAACTGGGACTGGAAGTGGTATACATAGTAATCAACATGCTAAAGGCCTGCTGGAGTCCTGGTGTAGCATTATAGGGTAAGCATTCAACCTCAACATCAGTCTGAACCTCAAGGTTTGGTGGTTCAAAGTCACCAGCTACTCCTCAGATACCCAATCTAGGGTCACTACGAGTTGGAACCGACTCGATGACACTTAACAATAACTACAACAAATACACCTACTTTTTTCTTATTTTAGAGCAATTCCACATGAATGAGTAGTCAATTTTTGCTCATATACTCAAAGCCAATTATTATTCAACACCCACTTTGTTAACAAATGAGAGCGCCCACATCCCTACTATATATTGGAGTGAATCAGTAAGTCTGTCTTAGTTACAGTAGAACAGACATTCTAACAAATATATACATAGCATTTGGATTATTATTTTCTTGAGGAAAAAGAAAATTAATTTGATCCTTACAAAGAGAAAATCACTTTCATTCTGATTCTATACACACACACACACACACACACTCACATACACACTCACATACACAAAGAGCTAATTATGTCAAATGTGAAAAGTATGTTGCTAAACTTCTTATTTAGACTTTCCAAAATACAGGCTCTAGTAACTTTCTAATCGTCCAGCCCACTAAACTTGATACTGCCTTTTGTGTAGGATTTAGGTTTGCTAACCTGTAATTTGTAGAGATCAGTTTCTTACAGGTCTGGAGTCCCGGTGTTGTGGTGTAGGTAAATGGATTTCAAAGTTTGTTTAAATGGCAAGGTCAGCAGTTCAAGCTCACCAGTTGCTCCTCGGAAACCCTATACAGGGTGACTATGGGTCGCAACCGACTTGATGGAACTTAACAACAATATTTCATCATCGTATCCCTCCTCTGTCAATCATCAGAGTTATTAAAACTCTTTGTGTCAACCTAGTCGGTTGATTCTTATTCAGAACCAGTCAAAGTTTTGCAGACAGAGTTCTTTCTGCATTGTCCAGCTCCTCTCTGAGGTATAGGAATGTAAAATGTCATGTTGCCATCTGAAGGAAAGCAGTTTAATGTTAGTGTTTAGATAATATGTTTGAGTGTATTGTTCAGGGTTATAGATTAGGAGAAATTACATTAAATTGTGATGAAAGGTAATATCTTTTTGAGTATATTTGCTTTGCATTACCGAAGACCAAGGTTAGCTCATTACCCCTCATTGTGGTTATCTCGGAAGCACATGGCATTATAATACTACACATTTGTGCATTCATTTTCCCTGATGTGGTAACTACAGTGACGATTGTTTTGTATGCATGGGTTCCCATTCTTGGAGCAAAAGCAAAATTAAACAACTGCCTCTGATCTAAATAGAATGTGCTTAGCAGCAAGTGTGCTATCTTAATCCCTTGTATTACTAAAGTGGGTTGGAAATCACCACACAGGAAATGAAAGAATGGATGGTCCCTAGATTCAAAAGTGACGCATGACCAAAATGCTGTGCTTCAAGTGGGCTGCACAAACTATAGAATGTTCAGATGACCTTGTCTCTGGTAGTTGAGGGTACTAATAATTAACAATAAGGGATAAACAGGATCTACAGAGTCCTCTAGACTGTAATAGTTCAAATCAAAACGTCTTCATGATATCAAAAATGTAGTATGCTCTCAAAATGGACATTTGGCCAAGCTATTAACATGCACCTCACTTTATACCTCACTAGAGACAACATATCCGAAACATAATAAATTGCTGGAGTATTTGAACACATGATAATGTATGCCTTCTAGTTCATTATTTCCTGGTGTTATGACATTACCACACAATCCTGGGGCACAATGCGGAGCTGGAGATCTTATATTATCACTTAATGAAGCTCAATTAAGAGTCATTGACCTGCTTCACACACTGGATGGACAATGAGCGGTCCTGGGGAAACTGTAAAAGGTGACTTGGGCAAGAGTAGTCAACAGGATCTTTAAAATAGTTAAAACCCTCCCAAACTACCCTTTCATCAGAAGCAGTGGGATAGGTGATAGTGATGGATGAAAACCCACAAACATTAGCTTCAGGTCAGATATATTGAACATTACAAGGGTTTTATGATGTGATAATTATTTGGGAGGGAGGCTGAACTAACTAGTAATAAAGAAATATGATTTTGATGACTTACTGCTTCAGCACTTTACCGAGGAACATCCTGAACGTAGATACAAATTAGATTTATATTTATTTTCAGTTAAATCCAACCCATATGGCACTGTAGGATAAGCACTCCACTACATACTGCAAGGTCGGCAGTTCAAGCCCACCCGCTGCTCCTTTGAAATTCTATACAAGATTGCTATGAATCAGAATCTACTAGATGGTATTCACAAAAACAACATAGATACAAAATCTAAACAATGTCCATAGAACATGATATTATTACAAAATAAGAAACTGAATAGGCCAAAATTAGTAATGAGCTCTGTAGAATGGTGGTTAAGAATCGGGCTGTGAACCTCAGGGTCAGCAGTTCGAAACTACCAGTGGTTCCACAGGAGAAAGATGAGGCTTTCTGCTCCCGTAAAGATTTACAGCCTCAGAAACCCTGTACAGGGTCGCTCTGAGTCGGAACCGACTCCACAGCACATAACAACAACAACAATGTACAGTATATAAAACAATAATATGTTTACCCATAGTGTGGCAATGTGGGTTAATGTGCTGGACTGCAAAGTCAGTTTGAACTGAAAGGTAGGTGGTTCGAGCTCACCAGCCACTCCTGGAAATCCTTATAAAGGGTTTGGGTCAGAACCAACTTGACAATACTTAACAAGAACAATAAATTTACAAGAATACAAAGTTTATATAAATAAATGGTTTGGAAGCTGAAAATATAAATTAACAATTTCATTGAAAAATAAGTGTATTGAGTAACATCAAACATTTTATATGGATGTGGGATGTTGTTCAAGTTAATCTGAAAAGTTCAAGATATTGAAAAATTAATTTGCAATAAAAGTTAAAACTGAATCTAACACTAACAACTCCTGTTTGTTATTTTAGTTATTTGAATATGTTAACTAGTCAAAGTTGTTGTTGTTAAGTGCCATCAAGTCGGTTCTGAGTCAAACCCTGTATAGGGTTTCGCAGGAATGGCCTTTGAACTTGAACCACCAGCCTTGCAGTTCAAACTGACGAGCGTCTGAAGTTTTGAGTAAAATATGATTTGATTGTGTGTGTAGGTCCCTAGGTGGCACAAATGATTTGTGCTCAACTGGTATGGTGCTGTAGGAGAAGTGCTGGACTGCTAAATGCAAGGTTGGTGGTTCAAACCCAACAGGTGTTCCTCAAACATGCTATAAAGGGTTGCTGTGACTCAGAACAACAACTAATGTAAAGGTTGGTGGTTTGAACCCCCAGTGGTGCTTATCCTACACTGACACACCAGAAGTATTACATGAAGTGTTTAAAACTTAACTATCACAGAGGAAAGATGAAAGTTGCAGAAGACATACAGAAGAGTGCAAGAGTTTAAGTGAACGGACGTAAATACTGTTAAGTGAGGGTTCATGGAGGTGATAGCAACCATTGCAATGAAATGAAGTGTATGATTTGTTGAATGTGAAACTGATATTTGCTCAATTCAAATAAAAAAGTTTAAAACAAAACAAAAAGAAACAGACTAATGAGATGGGGCGGGGAGGTGCCAGACAAGGAGTCCGGGGAAAGCTGAGGGGATGGCGTCAGGGGACCCGGCTTTGTAACTGCAAGAACCCAGAAAGTAAGGGCAGCCTGAGGAAATGGGGTCAGGGAAGAACCAGTCTGTGGGTTGGGGATGGGGTAGGGTCAGGCATGGGAGCCAGGATGAGCCACAGGGAGTGGGACAAGTCACAATGTGGCAGACCAAACTGTTGGAAGAGGGGATGGGGGTGGGATAGAAAACAAAACACTTAACATCACAACCTAAGAAGCTTAAGAAACCATGTACAACACTCTCTGTGTTATTCATTTGTATCTCCTCACGGAGCACAAGAACTGGTACAATACGGCTACTTTAACCAAGCTCGCTGAATAAAGAAATAAACAGTACTCAGTTTTCCACCTGAGAAGGTGATATTGAGGAAGTCACTAAGGGTGAGACAGTCAGCAGTCTAGAGTCACATCCAGAGTTCTGGAGGCCTGTGTTAGGGCATCTCTGCCTCTACCATACAGAATGCCCTCCTGTGTTCACAGAGGAAGGACTCACCTCCTCCACCTTTCTCCTACTGTGTTTCCTAAGAGAAGAGCTGTCTCAAATTTCCCCCAGAAGTCTCCAGCACCTCCAGGAGCCAGTCCCATTTAGGAGTCTGGTACGCTGGGATTTAATTTGGTCAATAATTTACAACCCTTTTAGATGTACTTTTGTTAACCGGAATGTCTTTCCAAAGACGCACTTCTGGAGAAACTTAAAACAGGACAAACGCAAACAAAATTAACTAGTAGTTTCCACATAAGTAACATTTCTATACAGCAGCCTCTTACAATAGTGACCACACTGACCTGGTCATCCTTGTTGCTGTTGTTAGGAGCTACGAGGCCAGTGCAGATGGTCACCCCTTTCTCCCACAAAGTGACCTCTGGATTGGCAATTGGGCTCATAATCATTGGGCCATCATTGCTCTAAACACTTCGTCGTGGTTTTCAGGTGCTGCTCAGCCAAGTCCCACTCATAACGATCCCACGTACACAACATGAAACAATGCACCATCCTTACATCTGTATGCTTGAGCCCATGGTTGCTGCCCCTGTATCGGTCCATTTCACTGAGGGTCTTCCTCTTTTTCACTGACCCTCTCTACTTTATCAATCATGATGTCCTTCACCGGGGACTGGTCCCTTCAGATAATATGGCATTGTTGTTGTTGTTGTTACATGCCGTCAAGTGTGTTCTGATTCATAGAAACCCTGTATAGGGTTTCCAAGGAGAGGCTGGTGGATTTGAACCACCCTTGTTGGGGTTAGCAGTTCAGTGTTTATCCTACAGCACTACACAAGGATTCCTATCCTATGTTGTTGTTATAAAGTGTTATTTACTAATCATGATGTCCTTCTCCGGGGACTGGTCCCTTCAGATAATATGGCATTGTTGTTGTTGTTGTTGTTACGTGCCATCAAGTCTGTTTCACTCATAGCAACAGTAGACAGTTTCTGAGGAGTGCATGGTGAGTTTGTATCGCTGACCTTGTAGTTCAAACCTACCTTGCCTTCTTGGGCTTATCCTACAACACCACACCAAGACTCCCACATTAATCTTCCTTTGTTTATTTCATTAGAGTTGCTTTTACAATAGGGAATGTGGTAGCCCTGTGTGATAAGAACTGGACATCAAACTACAAGCTTAGTAGTTGGAGCCCACTAGGCACTCCCCAAGAGAAGGATAAGGCTTTCTGCTCCTGCAAACATTTACAACCCGGGAAACCATATGGAGCTATAGGTTTGAACCATAAGGTTGGCGGTTCAAGCTCATCAACTATTCCTTGGAAATCCTATACAAGATCGCTATGGATCAGAACCAACTCAACAGCACTCAACAACAGAACATATTTATATTATCTATAAACCATAGAGTTTCCAAGGAGTGGCTGGTGAGTTTGAACCACTGACCTTGTGGTCCAGCGCTTAGCCTACAGGGCCACACCAAGACGCCATATATAATAAGTCAAAAAGTATTGCTACACCTTGAGTACATAAAAATATCAAAATGTGAAGCTATTGTTTCTCAACATAGTCCCCATCTTGGTCTACATTTTTCTGAACATGGCATTCCCATTTTGCACTGTAGGATACGTATTGGAACGCAATGTTAGTTTGAACTGCAAGGTCAGTAGTTCAAACCCACCAACTGCTTATTGGAAACCCTATACAGGTTCCCTATGAGTCAGAACTAATTAGATGGCACCTCACAACAACAGCAACAACACTTCACCGAATAAATTTTGCACTGCTTCATGTACAACACAGCAAACATCAGTGTATGGCATCCTCAAAGGACTCAAACTGTGTTCGTTTTGAATGGTCTTTTAGTGTGAGGAACCAAACAAAGTCTGAAGAGGTAAGATCAGGGATGTAGAGTGAATGGGGTAAGGTGTCCCATTGAAATTCTCATAGGACAGCCCTTGTGAGCCTCAGTGAATAAGCAGGGGCACTGTAATGATGTTAATGCAATCCTGGCCTTTTCCTCGCCAATGCAGTTTTCTGTTTTCTTAAAACTGCTTTGTAATAAGCCCCCACAATCATCCTGTTTCTTTCAAGAAAATCTACCAAGATTATCACTTGGGAATCTCACAAACGAGTCACCATACCCTTCTGAACCAACCTCTCTGCCTTTAATTGAACGGACCAGCAGATCTCGTTGGAGGCCACTGTTTTGGTTGGACTATGATCTCTGGATCCAAGGCTCAGCTCAGTTGTGAAGTGTTCCATAACATCATCTTCATTAGCTTAAATCCTGCTTAAAAGATGATGAAAAGACAGCTCTTTGAACCAGTTGGACTTCACACAATGCTTTTGGCATCCATTGAGCTGAAACCTTACTGAGGCCAAGATAGTCTCTTACAATTGAAAATGTCAAACCATGTGGGATCTCATCTTGAGTAGCTATTGCGTCACTGGTAATTCTTTATCTTTCATCCACCAGTTTCTAGACTTCAGTCATGCTTTCTTCATTCACTGAGGTTTCCGGTCCTCCCTCACTTGGCTCATCATTGAAGTTCTCCAGACAGTATTTCAAATGTTTGATCTGTCTAAAAACTATTAATTTATGTGGGGTACCATTCCTGTAAGTTTGTTGTGAAGTGTCAATGATTTGGGAATATGTCCACTTAAATTCTGTTAAAATTTTGATATTAGCCCTGACTTCAAAATCACTTTTTTTCCTCATGCCCCACCCCCTTTTTAAGGCACCCTAATGAGACTAAGACAAATGGATCAATGAGAGAACTTGTCTGCATCATCCACTGAGCACAGAGACATGTTTAAACATGCTTTGTTTGTAATAAATCTGTACATGCATGAACTGAGATCCTAACAGCAACACTTTTTGAGTTTTGTATATACTCAGTTATGGTGGTGGTACATTGTGAAGTCAGTTCTGACTCATAGTGTTCCCACATAGGGTTTCCGAGGTTGTAAATCTTTAGGGAGCAGAAAACCTCATGATTCTCCTACAGAATAGCTGGTAGTTTCAAACTGCTGACCCTGAGGTTAGCAGCCCGACTTGTAACCACTATGCTCCCAGAGTTCCTTATATACTTAGTTATGTTGTTGTTGTTAAGTGCCATTGAGTTGGTTCCGACCCATAGTGACCCTCTAGAAGGTTTCCAAGGAGCAGCTGGTGAGCTTGAACCACCAACCTTGCAGTTCAAATGGCTTTGCCGTCTGGCGCATTAGCCCACAGCGCCACACCAGGACCCCAGAAACTTAGTTATAGACGGGAGCAAATCATATGCAGTGTGAAAACTTGGTGTGCAGTGGTTTACGTGCATGGAGTGTTTTACCATGATTCCGGAGTTATTTGCATTCATACACACACACACACACACATACACACACAAGTAAACTGAGTCAGGCAGATGAGAGAAAGACGGGGATACTGTCCTCACAAATTTCAAGAGCATCCATGAAGCATGACTTTCGTGACTTCAAACCCTGCTCAGAAGATGCTATTTTTTGCTTCATAGATAGTATCATTCAACTTACTTATTTGAGAATGAAAAAATGGGAAATTCCAGCTTTGTGGGGGCACATTAGCTGATGTGCCTGGAAATTTTACCGAGAAAACATTTTCTATGTTCTGCAGGGGCAGGTTGCAATAAGAAGACCTTGAATATTGCACTAGGAAAGTGTTTGTTATTACATTATTATTTAGTAATTCAGCAATCCACGGAGCGCACAAGAAAAGAAAAACCTGAGTTCAATTTTTACAATTCAGTTTCTCCAGAAATATAGGCCAAAGTGAATTGGGCGAAAAGGAAAGACGAACAAAATAAGCAAGAACAACATGGTGCAAAGCCAAAACTCCTAATGAGTTTTCCACTTTCCCTCTGTGATACGTATGCACTCCAAACGAAGCTCTGAAGGTCGGTTACTAATAAAGTGTTATAACAGGACTAAAAATATTTTCCCCCTAGAAAGGAGAAAATCAGAGAAATATGCTGATCTGGTATCTGACCTTGAATTTAAAAATTTTAAATACCAAAACTTGTGTGTTTGTGTGGGACAGGTTGTAGAATTACAAAATGTGGTTTTCCTGGAAATAAAGTTATGACTTAATGAAATTATCAGCTTTGAAGTGAAATTTGAAGCATCAGTAAGTATAGTTGTGTGTGGCTCTGCTACAAAAAGGAGCACTGACAAAGAAGTACCTTCTCGTTAGCATGCTTGGCCCTCTGCTCACCTAACTCCCACACAAGTTGAGAATGAAAACGTTTAATCCCTCAGAATTCATTGACAGTGGTCATTGGCTACAAATTAGCCCAGGCATGGAAATTTGGGGTTTTCTTACTTCAAGTGTGGAAGCTCAGAGAGTTACTGTTCACACTCTTCAATCCACTGTCCTGACCTCATTAGCCACAGAGCCGCTTGAAGACTTTCTTAAACTGTGTCTCTCATCCTCTCATCTCTTCCAGGGTTTCTTGCTATTTTCTAAATTGGATCTAAGATCCTAACATGAAGATCAAAGTTCCAACCTCATTATTCCACCTTCCCTTCCCTAGAGCATCATCTGACCTTTCTACATAGCAGCTTTATCCTCCCCTGGGCACACAGCCCTTGACTATTCATCTTTTATCCTAGAATGATCTGCTTTGCCTGGTGGTGGCGCTGTAGGGTAAGCATTAGACTGCTAATTGAAACATCAGCAGTTCAAACTCACCAGCTATTCTATAAGCGAAATAGGTTACTTTCTGCTCCCATAAAGATTTAGTCTCAGAAATCCTATGAATCAGAAGGGACTCACTGACAGGGAGATTTTTTTGTTTTTGTCTTACAACCAATTCTGGCTCTTTGTGTTTTTAAATGCCATTCACCTGATTCCAACTCATTGCAACCCTGCATAGTGTTTCTGAAGAGTGGCTGGTGGGTTTGAACCACTGACCTTGCAGTTAGCAGTTCAAAGCTTATCACATGCATTAGCTTACATACAACTCCTGCAGGAGTCCATTCTTTGTCTTTTTAAAGTAATCCTTAGGACCCTTATCTGTGTTGTTAATTTCCATCTCAACTCCTGTGTGATTTCCTTAACTCCTATTATAATTCTCACTGCATTATTTATCTGTTCCTTCCCTGAGAATATTCGCTAAATGAGAAAGAGATTATGCCTACAATGTTATCAGCACTGTACCCATCATCTAAGCAGAGCTCTTGGTACAGAGCAGGCAACTGATAATGTATGTGTGGTATAAATGAATAAACAAATGACAGACTGAAAACCCATTCACAACATAAGACAATGGTAGCTACCATGTACCAGACACTGAGCTTTGCAGAGATACCCTTTTAAAAAAATTTTTGGTAACAATCCCCCCAAGTAGGTACTTTTATCACCACCATATTATAGAAAGAGAAACTGAAGCGCAAAGGAGATTTGGGTTTTAGTACAATTTGGGTTTTATACAATATACAAAGGTGTTAAGTCATTTGTACAATGCTCAGACAGTAAAAGAAATGGAAACAGCTTTTGGACCCAGTTTTACCTTATTCAAGTCTTCCAGCTTGTAACTATTACACACATCACTGATGTTAAATCTCTTGTTGAGAGTCAGGGTTTTCTAATTATTTAAATTGGTGCCTGCATTTTAGATAACTGCCCAAAACCACATTTAAAGTTATACCCAAGATGGCAATGTATGTAATCACAAATTGCCTATAATAGGAGTTCACTCCTATTATATTCTTGATTACTACACCTACAAGTCTCAGGATGGCAAGTTTCTCCTTTCAGAAGAGCAAATTTAGTCAAGAAGCTGAAAGACTCAGGGTATCTTTAGTTAGTGAGATTTTCCCTTTGGTCACTTGCTCTCTATCACATCTAAGCGAAGTCAAATGGGCTAGCAGTGTTCTAAATGAGCTGGATCTGAACTTTTCTGAGCATTAACATTTGAATTACCCATTAAATATCCCAGAACAGTTCACAGGCAAGTTCTCAGTGTCTAGTTGGCAGAAATATATGGGCAACTAAGGACTTTGCTGCATCCTCCATGGATGAAATAAGTTACCATTTCTGCCTAATTAGAATTACTCTTTTTCCCTTTTAATTGCATTCCTACACATATACTAGCCCCTTCACAAACATGATACACAAGGAACCCTCTGAGTTACTATAATGTTTATGATTTGAATAAGGTGTATGAAGACGTCAGTGAAATATCAGTTCTTGATGATGGCCAGTCCATCAGACATCTGAATTCAAACACCACTAAGATTCAGAGGAGCAGTCTAAAGAACCATAAACAACCACATTAATTTCCCTCCATTCCTCCCAGATCTGGCAAACAATGTACTCCCAAGTGGAGCTTTTCTGCTGAGTTTCACCCTCGAGTACAACTTTCTAGCAGAGTTATAAACCCCTAAATTGCTGATCCAGCCTTAATTATAGCTAAGCTGGTGACATTGGTCTAATGAACTCTTTGCTATTTTATGTGGCCTGGGTGTCCCAGAAGGAGTCTCATTTAAACGTACAAACACATTGGTTAGGGTTTAGTGGTATATTTTTGGAATGGAATACTGTGAATGTGTGTGTGTATTTAGATTTTAATGCAAGTACAAATTATGTACATTTTAATGAGCCTGCTTTCAAAATGGTAATAACCTTCCTATTACAGATAGTACTTGAAATAATGTAAATCTTCCAATTTAAAAAATTTGTCAAGGATTGAAAGGGGGAACCAAATGATCTGTATACTGTATTTATGTTTGCTTTATTTACTCTCTTGCCATGCGAAGCAATGATTTGACTTTAAAACCAAAATACGAGCCACCATTTTTCCGATCCGTGTAAACCAGTAATTCAAATGTAATGTATTCGCAAAGCACAAACCTATTAAAATGCTGTTTGATTTAGGTCTGAAGTGGAGCCCTGTATTGGGCATTTCTCACAAGCTACAAGTTCACATTTTTGTCCACTCTGAGTGGGATTTCTGCACATGATTTGGGTGAGCCTTGTACTGTTTTTTTTTTTTTTTTATGACATTCATAAAGCAAACTTCAAATACTTCCGGTGACAGATTCATAACCTGAAATAGCTTTCTTGTAAGCCAGAGTTCTGATTTCAAAAAAAAAAAAAATTAAATATCCTATAGCCTTGTTATCTAAACAGTCTTTCAGTGATGGTTGTGGTGGTGTGTCATGAGCCAGGTAGCGACCCCAAATCCAGTTTCCAAAGTTGTAAGTCTTTACAGGAACATAAACCCTCATCTTTCTCCCACAGAGTGGCTGGAAGATTAAAACTGCTAACCTTTTGGTTAACAACTCAACTCGTAATCCATTACACTACCGGAGCACCGGAGCTCCGTGTGATGGTGGCAGTGCTACTAAAACAAATTAACATATCGCAGATTCTTAAAATCAACGACTTTGGAAATTAAGGGAGCAGTTCTAAAACAGAATGAGGAAAACCAGACAATCAGGATGACCGACTGGTCTGCATATTAAGGGGAAGGGTCCTGAAAAATGTCAACCAACACCAAGATAACACTGTTGTTGTTGTTATGTGCTGTGGAGTCGGTTCCGACTCATAGTGACCCTGTACAGGGTTTCCGAGGCTGTAAATCTTTATGGGAGCAGAAAGCCTCATCTTTCTCCCGTGGAACAGCTGGTAGTTTCGAACAACAAACAGCGTTAAAGGTTTACTGTTCCTGTTCTTCAAATCTGTTCTTTTCAAAAAATATGTCTTGAATCCTGCACGTTTCTGAATTGTTTGAAGTCTTTGCATAAATATATGTTTACTCCAGAGCTATGGTTGTTGAGATCAGTATGTAAAGTATCACATAAGAAAGATGAGGCCACATTCTGTAACTACAGATTCCAATTTCCATTCCCTAGCAATAAATAAATAAAACACAGTGCCTTGTCATCAGTGTGGATGAATTTGTTCAAGATATGTACCTTCATTCAATTGTACTGAGAGATTAAAAAATCAACTGCCGCAGAAACTTGAAGAGGTCATTGAGGCGCCCCAGAAGAATGAATGTACATATCATTATTTTTATTGAATGGATTAAATTTCCAACTTGTCAGAAAACACATATTTCTGGGTGTGAAATGCCACTCAAAGTATTTGCAAAGTGGTGTTTGAATGACTTACATGATTCACAACATTGACATTAAATCAAATGAAATGTTAGTAATGTAGCAACATGTACACTAATTGGAATCTAAGATAGTTACATTTTTAGATCAATTGTTATTCCATCTTATCGCCTTTAGGAGAGTTCAATACAGGGATTGTTTGGGGGGAGGGTGGTAGGAGTAATGAATGATGGTTAGAGTTGGGACTATAGTTAGGTTTTAGCTAGGCCTAATGTTAGGGTCATCATTAGGACTAGGGTTAGTGTTAGGGGTGAGGTTTGGGCTAGGGCTAGGAATAAGACTTGGTGCAGTTTTTAGGGTTACAGTTAGGTTTATTTTTTTATTTCTTTAGGTTTCTTGAAATCTATTTGATTTTTTATTTCCTCTTCATTTGGAAGTTCTATAAGTGGATTATTCCCTCTTTACTTTATGGTTTGTTGTTGTTGTTGTAACTGTATTTCTGATTCGCTCTTTTCAGCCTTCTTGTTGTTAAGTGCCATTGAGTCCATTCTGATTCATAGCTACCCTGTACAGCATTTCCAAGGAGCAGCTGGTGGGTTTGAATCACCGACCCTTTGGTTCACATTCCAGTGTTCATCTGATAGTACCTCACTAAGATGGCGTCTTTTCCGTCGTCTAGGTCTATTTTACTTTGTATACTTCTAGAACTGGGAGTTTAGGTGATACTGTCACATATATTAGTCTCAGGTTGCTATCTTCTATTGTTGGTTCTCGGTCCAAAGAACTCCCTTTAGTATTTTTTGTAAAGTTAGTCAGATTTTTATAAATTCTTTAAAATGTTGTTTATCTAGAAATGACCTCATTTCAATGCAATGTTTGATAGACAGTTTTGCTGGATGTACGGTTTTTATTTTATCTTATCTTTTTAAAGTTTTTACTGTGAATTGAGTGAAAGTTTCCAGGGCATTGCATCAGTTTTACATTCAATAAATCATATATCTTGCTCCATTACAGTGATTATAATCCCCTCCATGTACCATCAGATGACAACATTTCTCTGTATTCACTTTAGTTCTTTTTTTTTTTTTTAAACACTCGGGCATATGTAAACACCAAAGGGCACATTCTGCAAGTCTGCCTCCTAGCTGCCAGCTCTTAGTCCCCCTCTTCCCATGAATCTAGAGTCCTCAGCTGCTCCCTCTCTCCATGTACCCATCTGTGGTGTCCCTGTTTCTCTGTTTAAGGTGTTGAATTCCGCTTGTGCTCTTTTCCCTTGATGGTCCTAGGATCCTCTGTTTCTGTACTGTAAGATGAACTACTCCCCCGTTTTTGTTCCAAAACTTCTACCTTTGGATGTACAGTTTTTAGTTGGCAATTTGTTTCTTTCAATTTTATACATGTGATTCCATTTTCTTCTTGTCTGCATGGTTTATTCTGTGAAATCAATTTTTTTTGTCTTATTCTTTGTAGGAAACTTTCAGTTTTTCAGGAATTTCTCTAAGGATTCTTTCCTTGACTTTGGTTTTGATAAGTTTGATTAAAAGATTTCTTGGTGTTTTTCTTTTGGAGTCTATCCAATTTGGAGTTTTTTCAACCTCTTGAGTTTTTCAACTTTCAACAACTCTTAGGCAATATTCTCTTTTTGTTGTTGTCGTCTTTCCCTGTTCTGGAATTCCTATCACACTTAAATGTCTTGAAAATGTCTCACATAAATCTTAAGGCTTTCTTCAGATTTTCTTTTTGATTATTCCTCTGTTGGGTATTTATTGAGAAATTTTTTTTCTTCAAACTCAGTAATTCAGTTTTCTACTGATTCAATTCCATTTCTTTGCCCTTTCAGTGTATTATCTATTTTTGAAGTCTTAGAATCAGTCCTGATGTGGCACTATATATATGATATGCACTGGACTGCTAACCACAAGGCCAGTAGTTCAAACCCTCTGGTCACTCCTCAGACACCCTATACAGGGTCATATGAGTCAGAATCAACTTAATGGCAATTAACAGCAACAAAGTTTGAATCTAATAGCTGACTTTGTATTGTTCCCATATTTTCAATTGTTTTGTGAATTTTTGCTGAAGTTTTGCCATAGTATTTTCTGTTTTTCTTTGCCTTCAGCTGTAGTTTTCTAAATCCTTCTCTTAATCATTGAAGTTGCCTAATTAGTATTCTTTTAAATTCCTTACCAGGTAGTTCTATACCATTGGGTGGTGGTGGTTATGTGACGTGGAATCAGTTCCAATTTACAGCGACCCTGTATAAGGTTTCTGAGACTGTAGATCTTTATGGAAACAGAAAGCCTCCTCTTTCTCCTGCAGAGCAACTGGTAGATTCAAACTTCTGGCCTTGTGGTTAACTACCCAACTTGTAACCCCCTACTCTACCAGAGAACCTTGTTGATACCATTACTGGTGGTATATACTTTCTGACTCGGTATTTTGGTGAATTGTATGAGGCCCACTCAATCTGGTTCCATTGTGTAAGCTGAAATTATCTGTTTTCCTGAGACAATTTATATTTAGTTGAGGACCGTATATTGGAGTATTCTCAGGCACTCACCATATGTCTCCTGGTGGAAGTGGTAGAAACCAGAGGTGTGAACACAGTGCTGTTGACTATGTGTAGTGTAGTTCAAGGTGGGTCCACATACCTCCAGAAGTAGGGGTGCTATGACCAATGCCTGACCCCAGGGAAAGGAGAGGCTTCACAGGAGGAGTGATACAAGACTCTCAAGGAAAATATTTTTTAAAATTTTAATAGCATTGAGGTTTTTAGTGAAAGCATTGTTCTCCACATACATACTGAGATTTTATACTAACACTTTATTCTTAGCTTTATACTGGTAGCTCAGTTCAGATTGCTCATGTTGATTTGTCCCATACCAGCGCACACTTTAGTATAGATTTTAATGGCAATTGTGTAAGAAAGGTCTTTATGTTTGCTTTGTAGCAGCTTTATTGATATATAATTCAAATACCCAAAAATCATTCCTTTAAAGTGCCGTAACTCAGAATGGCAAAGATGGTGTTGTATTTTAAAGCACTTTTGAGTCAGTTATGATGCATAGAGACCCTGCATAGGATTTCTGAGAGTGGCTGGTAGATTTGAACTGCTGACCTTACCGTTAGCAGTCCAGCGTTTATTTTATAATACCTAATAAGGAGCTCTGGTAGTGTGGTGGTTAAGATTTGGGCTGCTAACCTCAGAGTCAGCAGGTCGAAACTACAAGCTGTTCCATGGGAAAAAGATGAGGCTTTCTGCTCCCATAAAGATTTATAGCCTCAGAAACCCTGTACAGGGTCGCTATGAGTCAGAACCATCTCCACAGCAAATAACAACAATAAATACCTAATAAAACATAAAGTATATATAAATAGCACTTTATGATCCCTTTTAGCATGTGAAGGAGTGCTTTAAATATAATTGCTTCTGGGGATCCTTTCTGCCCCCATATTTTCAATTCAACATTGGTTGAATCTGTAGACATGAAGGAGAAACTGTATTCACAGCAGTGTTCAACTATAGCAACTATGTAATTTTAGAACATTTCATTATTCCAAAATGAAATGCCATACCCATTAATAGGGACTGGTGTTCCAAGAAGTAGGATAAGCATATGCTTTGAGTATCAACAAAACAGGGGCACTAGCTATTTAAAACAATGAGCCCTAGATGTCAAGCAGATAGGACAGAAGGAAAACAGAGCCACAGTAGCATAGAACTGCCACGAAATGAAACAGACACCAGCTCTAACGTATGAGGAGGTGATAGTTGGAAAAAAATGTTATGCAGGGTCAGAGGATGCCTGTTAGCCCTAAAGGTTGCTTAAGCTATGAAGCCCTGTGGCACCTGGAATTTACTTGATATAGCTTTTGTATCCAATGTTTTCTTAATTCCTACCAAGTGATTGGGTTGTTGTTGTTATGTGCCATGAAGTCAGTTCTGACTCATAGGCACCCTGCATAGGGTTTCTGAGGCTGTAAATCTTTATGGGAGCAGAAAGCCTCATCTTTCTCTTGCGTAAAAGCTGGTAGTTTCAAACTGCTGACCCTGAGGTTCACAGTCTGATTCATAACCACTACGCTACCAGAGCTCATCCAAATAAGGCGCACAGAACTCTAAGGCTGGATTGGTTAATTTGCCATCGCGCTAGGTTTTAAAGTAGCATCTAAGAAGCAGGAACAGATGATCCCAGGACCATCAAGAAAGAAGAACATGAGTCAAGAGTGAGATCCCTACCTAGAAAAGAGGGAACAACAGAGACAGTGGCAGAGGTGGGCATGGAGAGACAGAGCTTCCCCGCCCATAGACGAGGTAAAGCTGAGTGCCAAAGGGCAGAGGGCTAACGTGCCCTTTTGGCATTTAGAGACAGACTAAAAGAGCCCAGGAACACTTGTCCAAGCAGAGCAGAGGCTGAGGAGCCATGTGGCTGAGAGGCCAAAGACATGAGTGAGGTGTGTCTGCAGTACAGCAGAGAAGAGGCGTTCCTGATTGGAGAACTACTGTCTCCTAGGTTATTTCTGATTCTGAAACTTACCCTGTTCACTCCCCTAATAAACCCCTAATCATGAGAATTGTTCTGAGTTCTGTGTGGCCATTGCCAAATCGATCCCAAATGTGAAGCAGAGAGCGCTGTGGGAGGAATGGGTAGTGTCAGAATAGGGCAAAGAAGGTTGTAAAGTGCAGGCATGTCTGGCCTCTGCTGCATTGGCCTTGGGCTCATTTTGAGTTGCCCCTACCACTTCAATGCCTGTGTTGACATGTGTCTCATATGGCCACCTCTAAGGTAACTGAAACTCCTATTTTGGCAGATCTCTTGGGGTATATATTTTTTCTTTCTAATAAACAAGAGACGGAGTTGGGTTATCAGTCTAACTCTTGCTGCATTCACCCAGTATGCAACTGGTTCCAACAGGAGCAGTCTTGGGACAAGGGCAGTTTATATCAATAATAGGATCTCTGATGTATATTTTTAGGACCATCTTGTACATCCATGTCTCCTGATCTAGCACCTCCAGGCAGGAGGATCAGCAATGCTCTCGCCAGGACACAAACACAAGGTATTATGAATATCTATCTAAAAATAAAATACAGTAATTTGTCATAATATTTGGTTTCTGATTATTAATTTGTATGGCATCTTTTCATTTATTCTGTTAAGATTACAGAATTTATTATGAAACAAGCATCAACATTATGAGTATGAGTCATTTAAAACAAAATTGATGAAAGTCAATTTTTCATTGTGGGAGATCAACAGACTTTTACATTGATTGTTGAAGCAACTAAGTTCAGTGACTCATGTTCTTTTTGCAGAATATGGGAAATAGTCCCTTTGTGGAAACTGTGATATAGAGTAAAAACCTTAGTACACACTAAGCATTTTATGAACCAGCTCATCTCATGCTGCTAAAATAGCATATGCCACTATTGGCTTGAATTGCTGATATTGTAATTTCATCTTTAAAAAAGTTACATCATGGAGAATTAAGAGATACATACATACACATATATGCACATGTGAAGTACATATACATATACTTCAAATCAATGGTCTGAGCCCACCAGTCACACTGCAGGAGAAATATAAGACTTTCTGTTCCTGTAAAGATCGAAAGCCTCAAAAACCCTATTGCTTTTTTTTATTTTTTTAAGTTTTTATTGTGAATTATGTGATAGTTTCCATGGGAGAACATTAGCTTTACATTCATCCTATCTTATTTTGTTTCATTGTCATGGTTACAATCCCCTCCATGCATCATCAATCAGCTAAAGAGTACACCCAGCAAGCCTGCCCCCTGGCCGTCAGCACAGAGCCCCTCTCCTTCCCAGAGTCCCCAGTCTCTCCATCTCTCCAC
>NW_006408598.1:10578828-10580350 GCF_000296735.1 Chrysochloris asiatica
CATTCATGTACAGGTAATGTCCAGTTTATACAGAGTCCATTCCTAGGACTTTGTCATAAATTGGTTCTGAAGAAAGTCGAGTGCATCATTTTTTTCTTCAGGTGTTGAAGGATAGCACTGGACTGCTAAGAAAAAGGTTGGCAGTTCAAACTCACCAGCCTCTCCTTGGATACCCTATACAGGGTTGCAATGAGTTTCAACTGATTATGGCACTAAACAACCACAACAATTATATAGATCTTTATAAAGCCAATCTTCCCTTGTCTTGGGGGCTAGCATGAAAATTATACACTGCAACATTGTAGGTAGTACATATTACATACATACTGTAAGATAAGATGCATCCATAAAACAAAACCCAGACAACTGTAAGTGTGGTTTGCCTTACTGAAATATGTTATGCCAGAGACTACTTGTAAATGAAATAATCTAACATATGGCCTTTTTGACTGATTTCTTCCACCTAATATTATGTTTTCAAGGTTTACCTATCAACACTTCATTTCTTTTTATCACTGAATTACATTCCTTGGCATGCATATAACACCTTTTATTTTTCCATGTATCAGATAAAATTTGATGGACATTTGGGTTGTTTCCAATTTTTTGTCTAACATGAATAATGCTTTTTTTGTCCAACATGAATATCCATGTGCAAGTTTGGTGTAGATCTATGTGTTCAATTCTCTGGGGCACCAAGGAGTAGAATTGCTAGATTACAAGATAACTTTAACATTTTGAAGATCTGTCTGAGAGTTTCTCAAAGCAATTGTACCATTTTACAATCTAGCCAGCAATGTACAAGTGTGTGAAGTTTCTAGTTTCTCAACATTCTGGTCAGCGTGTGCTGTTGTTTGTCTACTTTGAATTTTCGCTGTCTTAGTGGAAATGAAGTGATAGCTCATGATTTTGACTTGTGTTTCCATAATGACTAATGGTGTTGATCATATTTTCATATTTCAGTAGAATGGCTATTTGAATATCTTCTCTGAAGAAATGTCTATTGTAATCTTTGTCCATTTTGTTTAATAGGCCTTTCCAGCTTCCAGAGGCTGACCACATTCCTTGGCTCATAGCGCAATTCCATCTTGAAAGGAAGTTTTCCAAGTTTTTCTTATAGACTATCACTCTGATGTTGCTTTTATGAAAAACTAATCCCCATGTCCCAGAACCAGAACAAGACGGCACCCAGATATTACTACCAACTGTTCTGAAAGAGATCCAATCAGAAGATTCTGGAAAGAGGGAGAGGAAAACGTGGAACAGAACTGTAAATCAGAAAGACTAGGCTTGCTGGTTGGCTAGATACCTGCAGTACCCCTAAGACTGTGGTTCTTAGTCAGCATTCAGATCTGGAACTCTACTTACACCATGGTTCAATGTTCAGCCAAATAATAGGTTTAGAAGAAGAGCAATAACACTAGGGAGGTATACACACCTGGTAAAAACCATCCATTTGAGATCTAATTCAAGGAGGAAGTTCAGAGGGATTAGGAAAGCAGGAAGAATGGAAGCAGGAGAC
>NW_006408598.1:10581921-10589529 GCF_000296735.1 Chrysochloris asiatica
AGAGGCACAAAGTGACTGGCTTACAGGGTTTCAAGAGGGAGTTTAGTTTAAGAGTGCATGGGGGAAGAAAGAGTCCCCAACTGAATAGTTTTCATCTTATCTAGATGGATCTGGTTAAAAGAGATGGGGATAAGATTCTTATGACTCAATAGTGAGTAACTGTTATCGTGACTAATTGCAACTGTCATGACTATCAAAGAAGTTTTGTAACAAAAATGGGGGAGTAGTTAATCTTGCAGTCCAGAAACAGAGGGCCCTGGACCAAACTGGAGAAGAACACAAGTGGAATGCAAGACCTTATCCAGAGAAGCAGTGACACCAGGGATGGAGGCAGAGATGGGGGCATGCAGAGAGGGAGCAGCTGAGGACTCGAGATTTATGGGAAGAGAGGGACTGAGAGCTGGTGGCCAGGAGGCAGACTTGCAGAATGTGCCCTTTGGTGGTGCAAATTATTATATATGCCTGAGTGTTGTTTTATTTATTTATTTTTAAAGCTAAAGTGACTAGAGAGAAATATTGTTAACTGATGGTACATGGAAGGGATGATAATCATTGTAATGAAACAAAGTGTATGATTTGTTGAATGTAAAAATGATGATCTGCCCTGTAAACGTTCAGTCAAATCACAATAAAAAAGAAAAAAAAAAATATCCTGTCTTGTAAACAAATGTTCAGGGCCAGATGATCCATCAGCTATCTCTGCAAGGTTTCTACGGGAAAGAAAATGACAGCATTTTGACTAGAAATTCTTCCTTCCTCAGATGCTGACTGAGTTCAGAGTATCCATTTCCAAGGAAACTTGGTTGGAGGGCTGGCATGATGGGGCTGAGTCCGTATCAATGTGGGCTTCCTCACAGAGTTGTCTGAGTTTTCCTCAGACATGACAGCTGCTTCCTTTAGGGGGAATGATCCAAGAGAATAAGGAAGAAGCTCCACTGTCTTTTGTAAGCACACATTGTCGCATTTGACATATTGAACTGGTCACACAAGGCCAGCCCTGATTAAACTTGGTAAACTTGGAGAGGTAACAAATACTTCATGACATGGATCATATGAGGACATCTTGGAAGTAAACTGCATAGCTAATATTTAGCTTAAGACCTCTGAAGAATAGAAAATTCTATAAATATGCTTATCCCTTACAGAAGTGCAAATGTATTTCCTGAGGGAAAGGAATATATTCCAACAACAATAACATCCCAGAGAAGTGATATGCCCTAAGTGAAAGGAAGATGACTTGCTCTGCCAAGTCAGACAAAATGGAAATTCCATCCAACTTCCAGAACTGGGAGTTTGGTCCAAGAGACACTAGCTATAAATGAGTTATTAGGAAATAACTGTCTAATGATTGGTCCTGAAAAATTGCTTCCACCAGTTATCTGTCAGTTTGTCCTACTGTGGTGGTTTGTGTGTTGCTGTGATTCTGGAAGCTAGGTCACAGGTATTTTACATATCAGAAGAGTCGCCCATGATAGACAGGTTTCAGCTGAGCTACCAGGTAACTAGGAAGAAGGCGAAATGGATGACTTCAGAATATTTAGTCACTAAAAACCTTATGAAGAGTAGTGGAACACTGTCAGCACCAGAATGCTGAATATGGGAACATGATGGAGAGTGTGGAATATTACCAGATATAAGGCCAGAAGATGAGCCCCTCAGGTGGGAAGGCACTCAAACATGACTGCCTCCTCAATGTAGAGTTGACCCTGATGACGTGAATGAAGCAAAGCCTTTGGGACCTTCATTTGCTGATGGGACACAACTCAAACTGAGGAGAAACAGCTGTAAATATCCACTAATAATCAGAACATGGAATATACAAAGTATGAATCTAGGAAAATTGGAAATTGTCAAAATGGAATGGAACACAAAACATGATACCCTGGGCATATGTGAGCTGAAATGGACTGGCATTGACCACTTTGAATCTGATAATCACATTGTTTACTATGTTGGGAATGACAAAATTAAGGAGGAATGATGTAACATTCATTATCAAAAAGAAGATACCAAGATCTGTCTTGAAGTACAATGCTGTCTGTGGTGGAATACTATCCACATGCCTACAAGGAAGACCAGTTAACATACTATTGCTCAAATTTGTGCACCAACCACTAAAGCCAGTGATGATGAAATTGAAGAATTCTACCAACTTCTTAAGTCTCAAATTGATCAAACATGCAATCAAGATGTATTGATAATTAATGGTGATTGGAATGAAAAGGCTGGAAGCAAAGGATCAGCAACTGGAAAACATGGCCTTGGTGACAGAAACAACACTGGAGAGTGCATGATAGAATTTTGCAAGACCAATGATTTGCTCACTGCAAATACCTTTTTGAAACAACATAGAAGATGATTATACATGCAGACATCACTAGATGAAATACACAGAAATCAAATTGACTACATTTGTGGCAAGAGACCGTGGAAAAGCCCCATAGCAACAGCCCAAACAAGGCCAGGGGCAGACTGGGGAACTGACCATCAATTACTCATATGCAAGTGCAGGCTGAAGCTAAAGAAAATTAAAGCAAGTCCACAAAAGCCAAAATATGACCTTGAATATATCACACCTGTAGTTAGAGATCATCTGAAGAACAGATTTGATACATTAGACAATAAAGACTGAAGACCAGAAGCGTTGTGGGATGACAACAGCAACATCATACAGAAGAAAGCAAAAGGTCATTAAGAAGAGAAGAAAGAGAGAAAAGACCAAACTGGGTTTCAGCAGAGCCTGTGAAATGCGCTCTCCAGTGTAAAGATGCTAAAGTAAATGTAAGAAATGAGAAGGAACAAGAGTTGAATAGAAATTTTCAAAAGGCAACTCAAACAGACAAACTCAAATATTACAAAGAAATGGGCAAAAATCTGGAGTTAGAAAACCAAAAGGGAAGAATACCCTCAGCATTTCTCAAGTTGACAGAACTGAATAAAAAATTCAAGCTTCAAATTGAAATATTGAAGGATTCTAGGGGCAAAACATTGAATGATGCAGAAAGCATCAAAAGACGATGGAAGGAATGCACAGAGTCACTGTGTCAATATTCAATAATTTCATGAGGTAGTATATGATCAAGAGCCAACGATAATGAAGGAAGAAATCCAAGGTGCATTGAAGGCACTGTCAAAGAGAAAGGCGGCAGGAAGTGATGGAACACAAATCGAAATTTGACAACAAACTGTTGCAGACCTTGAGGCACTGACTCATCTGTGACAAGAAATTTGGAAGACAACCATCTGGCTAATTAAACAGAAGCACTCCATATCGCGCCCATTCCAAAGAGAGGTGACCCAATGCAATGCAGAAATCATAGGACAATATCATTAATATCACATGCAAGTAAAATTTTGCTTAAGAAAAGCCAGAAACAGCTGCAACCATACACTGGCAGTGAAATTCCAGAGGTTCAAGATGAATTAAGATGAGGATATCATTCGGCATGAAGGATGTCACTGCTGACATGGGCGGATCTTGGCTTAAAGGAAACAATACCACAAAGATATTTACCTGTGATTTATTGACTTTGGTCTCTCATCAAAGTTTTTAATCAAGAAGGTTTCAATTGTGTGAATCATGAAATGCTATGGACACGAATGTGGAGAATGAGTATTCTGGAACTCTTAATTGTGCTCACGAGGAACCTGTATAAAGACCAGGAGGCAGTTGTTCAAACAGAACAAGGGAATACCAAATGGTTTAATATTAGGAAAGGTTTGTGCCAGGGGTATATTCTTTCACCATAGTTACTCAACCTGTATGCTGATCAAATAATCCAAGAAGCTGGAATATATAAAGAAAAATATGGCATCACGATTAGAGGAAGACTTACTAACAACCTGTGATATGCAGAGGATACAACCTTGCTTGCTGAAAGTGAAGAGGACTTAAAATACTTACTGATGAAGATCAAAGACCATAGCCTCTGGTATGGTTTGCACCTCAATGTAAAGAACACAGAAATCCTCCCCACTGCATATATGGAGAAAAGACTAAAGCTGTCAAAGACTTATTTTGTTGGGATCAACCTTCAGCACTCATGGAAGCAGAATTCAAGAAATCAAACCGTGTATGGCAGTAGGCAAATCTGTTGCACAAGAGCTCTTTAAAGAGTTCAAGAGTGAATACATGAGTTTGAAGACTAAGGTGTGACTGACCCAAGCCATGGTATTTTCAGTAACCTCATATGCATGTGAAAGTCAGACAGTGAATGAGGAAGACTGTAGAACTGATGCATTTGAGTTATGGTGTTGGTGGAGAATATTAAAAAATACCTTAGACTACCAAAAGAATAAACAGATCTATGTTGGAAGAAGTACAGTCAGAATGCTCCTTAGAAGTCAGGATGGCCAGACTTCTTCTCTCATACTTCTAACATACCATCAGGAGGGACCAGTCCCTGGAGAAAGATAACGTATTTCATAAAGTGGAGGTTCGGAGAAAAAGAAGATCCCCAACCACATGGATTGGCCCAGTGACAGCAACAATGGCCTTAAACGTAGCGTAGCAGTGTTTCATTGTATTGTGCTTGGGGTCACAGAATCCATTCTGACTCAAAAGCTGCTAATAATAGCAACATCAATAAATTCCTTTTTAGATAAAAAGGAAAATATGCATATTTGAATTGTTTACGTCAAACACAAATTTGTTGAGTGTTGTGGCTCTCTAAATTTAAAATCAACAAATGGAGGCTTTGTACAAAGATTGGAAAAACTCATGTGCAAGGGCAAGTTAAAAAATAAAACTTGAAGACAAAAAGCAGGGATACATTTTTTCTAAATCAATGATACCAAAATTTATTGACTCAATTTTAATCTGAGAATATGAGTTGGGCTGCTAACGTCAAAGTTAGCAGTTTGAAACTATCAGCCGTTTCATGGGAGAAAGATAAGTCTTTTTGCTCCTGTAAAGATTTACAGCCTCAGAAACTCTATACAGGGTCATTACGAGTTGGTTCCCACCAATGCCATGGTCCATCACCACCATCACCATGATCTTCTGAAGAAAAGACAGTGTGTTCACTTTAACTTTTCTAGAAGGTAATAGAGATTACTCAGGAATTGTTGATAATCAATTGAAATCTAAATTATGATTCTATCTAGTTATGTTACATCATATAATTTTAAACTACTTGTTTTTAGAACTGATTGATTTGCCCAAACCAAACATGTTTAATTTCTTGACTGTTGCTTCTGTGGGTGTTAATTAGGGGTCCAAGTAAGATGAAATCCTTGACAATGTCAATATTGTCTTTGTTTATCATACTGTTACTCCTTGATACAGTTGTGAGAATTTTTGTTTTCTTGATATTGAATTGTAACCCGTACTGAAGGCTATAGTCTTAGATCCTCATTGGTAAGTAAGGGCTTCAAGTCTTCTTCACTCTCAGCAAAGAAGGTTGGGTCATCTACATATTGCAGGATGTTAATTAGTCTTCTTCTAATCCTGATGCCAAGTGCTTCTTCATATAGTCCAGTGACTCAGATGATTTTTTCATCATACAAACATCATGCAAAATGAATATGGCAAATGCCTACACCCCTAAGACACACTTTTTCACATTTTAAACCATGCAGTATTCCCTCATGCTATTTGAACAACTGCCTTTTTGTTCTATGTACAGGTTCCACATGAGCACAATTAAGTGTTCTGGATTTCCCATTCTTCACAATTTTATCCAGAATTTGTAATGATTCACAAAGGCAAATGGCTTTGCATTGTAAATGAAACATAGCTAAACATCTTTCTGGTATTCTCTGGTTTTGTAAATTGAATTGTGTCTCCACAAAATTTATATCAACTTCCTGGTATTATGTAATTATCCACTTTGTGATATGATACAATTATCCTGTGTGATGTACCTCAATGTAAAAGAAAGCAAAAATCCTCACAGCTGGATCAAGATGAGTTGAGAAAAGACTGAAGTTGTCAAACTTCATTTTGCTTGGATTCATCATCAACAATCATGAAAGCAGCAGTCAAGAAATCAAAAGACATGTTGCATTAGGGAAATATCTTTAACGTGTTAAAAGAGCAAAGATATCAGTTTGAGGACTAAGATGTGCTTGAATTGGTATCTTTCAACAGCCTCATATGTATGTGAGAGTTAGGCAGTGAATAAGGAAGACAGTAGAAGAATTGATGCATTTGAAGTATGGCATTAGAGAAGAATATTAAAATCATGATGGAATTCCAGAAGAATAAACCAATTTGGAAGCCAGAAAGCTCCTTAGAAGTAAGTTTCGTCTCTCATACTTTGGCATATTATCAAGAGGATCGGTCTCCGAAGAAGGACATGTGCATGGTAAAGTTAAGGGTCAGCGAAAAAGAGGACGATTCCAAAGAAGATGCACTAACACAGAGGCAGCAGCAATGGGCTCAAAGCTAACAACAATTGTGAGGAAGGCTCAAGACCGGATAGCATTTCATTCTGTCATGCATAGGGTCACTATGACAACAACAAATGACACTAATGAAGCAGATACATTAACAAGGTAGGATACAATCTACAGTTTTAGGTTGTATTGTGAACCAATATCTTTTGAGGTACAAATAGAGATCAGAGATTGCAGGACCTGACTACATCCAACAAAGAGCAGCTGGGAGTGGAGTACATCCTTAGGACTTAGGGTTTCTGAACTGAGACCCAGGGGAAGACTGATGTGAAGAAATATGGAGATTTCCAAGGAACACCAAGGCCCACAAAAGTTGAAAGCAGACCACAGTCCTTCAGGAGACATAGACCTTTCTCTACAGCTACCAGAGACAGTATACTTTCCCTCCCAGCTGGTTCCCTGAATTTGGACTTCAAGCTTTCTATACTATGAGAGAATACAATTCCGTTTGTTGAAATTACACACGTGTGGTATTTTTGTGGTGCTGCACGATCAGCACTGAACTGCAAACCACAAGTCCAGCAGTTCAAACTCACCAGAGGCTCCTTAGAAACCTGATAAAGGATTGCTATGAGTAGGAACTGACTCGATTGCACTTAAACCACAACAATCAGGAAACAGCTAAGAAAGACGTTTGGCCAATAACAGTTGGATATCAGCAATGATAGTCTGCATTTCACATCCTATACTGAATCCAGATTCCATTTCTGGCAGTTTCCTGTCAGGTTAGTAGTTGAGCTTCAAACTTTCTAGGGAGAGGGGTGAAATATATACAACGTCACCAAGTCAGCAATTTCTACCTGTATAATTCTGTTACATTGATTACATTCTTCATATTGTGCGACCATTATCTGTATTCATTCCCAAATACGTCTGTTATCATTAACACAAAC
The DNA here is from genome assembly GCF_000296735.1 of Chrysochloris asiatica. NCBI lineage: Eukaryota > Metazoa > Chordata > Mammalia > Afrosoricida > Chrysochloridae > Chrysochloris > Chrysochloris asiatica. The sequence goes on from NW_006408598.1 coordinate 10,589,214, forward strand.
TCAGCTCCCACTCCACCCCAGCAAAAATTCCCCTTTCTTCTTCCTGCTCACCTCTGGTAATCACTAAAACTGTTTGCTTTCCCTGTATTTATGTATTTCAAATAAGTGATATACAGTATTTGTCCTTTTGCTACTGCTTTATTGTGTTCAGCCTAATGTTTTCAAGGTTCATCCATGTTGTGAAATGAATTGGTATTTCACTTCTCTTTATGGCTGACTACTATTCCATCATATATATTCCATCTCTCTCTCTCTCTCTTATATATATATGTTGTGGTCAAGTGTTGTCCAGTTGGATCCGACCCATAGCGACCCT
>NW_006408598.1:10589743-10609990 GCF_000296735.1 Chrysochloris asiatica
ATTTCCATTCTTTGCACATTTTGACTATTGTGGACGGTGCTGCAATTTGTGCTTCTGAAATTTGAATGTTCGATTTCCCCAGTGCTCTTATTTGTAATGCAAATTCCTGGGACACTATTTCCAGAGAGATGATTGCCACGTTTGTACTTTAAATCCTATTAGATATATTTAGTCATCTGATAATATACTTTGAGAAACAGATTATTGCTATATGAGAGCTATACTTTGAGGGCATCGAGGGAACATCCTATATTTTAATTCAGTAGGCCTGAGCTCTTGTCTCAACGATAACACAAATCTAGTATGTAAACTTGGGTGGGTCTCTTAACACTCCTAGGGCTCCTCTGAAAATTGGTCAAAATTTCTGTCTGGTGCTGGGCAGTGCTTAAGGCAAAAAAAAAAAAAAAAAAAAAAAGACGATGTTTATGAAAGCCTCTTTACCCTGTAAAAGCTCTGCCAACGATATTAAGAGTATCCTTACCGCTAAAGCATCTGCCAGAGCTGCCCAGTTTACATCCTTGATCTTATTTATCATTCAGAAGATATTTACTGCATGTCTATGCCGCATAACGCTCTGTGGCTGATGTACTTCCCCTGGCCCTTGTAAAGCCTATAACGGGATTTCAGGCTTCACAAATGGGCAATTAAACCTCCAGCCTCTTCCTGAGAGTTCTGCCCTCCATTAGATTCTCAGAACTCCTTTCTGATGATTAAACCAGCACCTCTAAGCAGGAATGTTCCCTTCCTATCCTCGGGGGAGAGGTGCTTCTCCCATTACGCGCTTCCCGGAGGAGGAGCGCGGTCGTAGACTTTGCGGTGGACTGCACACTGTTAATTTTTAATACGGCAAGTCAGACTCCCCTTGGCTTCTTTATGGTAATGCATATGTTGCAGGCCTCTCATCTGCTCCGGGAAGGTGGTGCACCTTGCCAGGGGTCTCAAGATGGAAACGATACAGAACTTACACTTTTCATTTTAGGAAGTTAATTAGAAAAGCCACCAAAAGGATGATAGGTTTGTTTGGTTGATGTGGAATGGTATGTACACTCTATGTTATTGTTAAGTGCTGTGGAGTTGGTTCCAACTCACAGCAACTCTGCATAAGGATTCCAAGGAGTGGCTGGAGGCCTTGAACCACAGACTTTGTGGTTAGCTGTCTAGTAGTTTATCATACAGTGCTATACCAGGATTCAGTTAATTAAACAGAAGAAGGAAAAAACAAAAACAAAAAAACACAACACTATCAACTATTATGGGGAAAGTGGTAAAGCAAAGGAAGAATCCTGAACTGTAGGGCTGGAGTTCAAGGCCTGTTATGCTTACCAATCTTTAAGTGAGCCCACTGTCCATACAATACCAGAACCTTGCCGCTGGCAAATGGGAATTTCACAATCAAGTTCCAACCCACCAGTCCATGCAGTTACTTGTTTTGCAAAAGAGACTGTGGGCAAATTGTGGAAAGAGGTCCCATCTAAATGTTTTGCATCCACAAAACAGACTGAGGTATCTGGCAGATGCTCTTGAATGAATAAAACTATTGATGCTTATTGCTTTAGCAACATCCAGGTATTCATGAGTTTGATGGTCAAATTAGCCCATCAGTCATTCTGAGACAGCTGATGATCAAAGTCTTACCCTAATTAGTCATTTTCTACCTAGAGGGCTTCAGACAGACTTGGGAAGAAAGAGAGCCTGTGTGTCAAATGCTGATAAAAGTCATTCTGCTGGTGCCAGAAAGGGCTTTGGAGGTCACCGTTTCATGGCATAGAAACAGTTATGCATTTTCTGATAGTTTTCGTTGTTAGAAGTGTTGGCACAGGTAGTCAGTCATGAGATAGAAGGTGACGTTCTAAAACCCCAACACTCGACAGTTCTCCATGCACAAAACCATAAAGACTATGAGGTGGTCATCTGTGTTTAGCTGTACTATTGTAGTGGTTACGTACTATTGTAGTGGTTACGAATTGGGCTGTGAACCGCAAGGTCAGCAGTTTGAAACTACCAGCGGTTCCACGGGAGAAAGATGAGGCAATCTGCTCCCGTAAAGATTTATAGCCTCGGAAACCCTGTGCAGGGTCGCTATGAGTCAGAACCGACTCCACGGCACTTAACAACAACAACAATTTATTCCAATATGAGCAACTGTGCAAAGAGTTCATGAATCAGTCAACCTTTGTTGATGCACACTATGAAAGGAAAGCAAACCCAGAAACTACAAACTATAGTATATACAAAGTAGCATTTGGATGGTGGTGGTGGTGGTGGGTATGTGCTGTGGAGTTGTTTCTGGCTCATGACAAGCCTGTATAGTTTCCAAGGCTGTAAATCATTATGAGAGCAGAAAACCTCATCTCTTTCTCCAGCGGAACCATTGGTGGTTTCAGAATGCTGACCCTGAGGTTAGCAGCATGACTTGCAACCACTATGCTCCCAGAGCGCCTAGATAATTTGCTTTAATTATGGTTTATGGAACTTTGAGAGAAAAAACCCATTCCTAAAATGATAGATTATACCATGGAGAATATACACAGGAGTTGTCAGTCACTAAGCATATGTGAGTGGGTAAAGGAGTCAATTTGGTTATTTTCCAAGTAGATGAGAAAAGTAGAATTGAAGAAAAATTTGTCATAAACAATCCACAAAGTGGGTAATCACATGTAAAATTTTAAGAGCTAACTGTTAAGTACTAGATAATTACATTGTTCCCCTTGCAGCCATCTCTTATACATACATACACACACACACACACACACACACACATACATGTAGATACACTGGTATATTTCAAGGGGAATGAACATGCTGTATGAAAATGTGAGGAAAAGACTGCATAAGAGCACAAGCAGAGGAAAGGGGGAAGGAGAGTGTAATGTAAAATAAGAGATTCTGTAAAACTGAGACTGTGTTGAGTTTACAAAAACTGGGAATATTCTACCTAATATACCCAGGGCAATTACCCAAGGGCGGGGGAAAGGATCTATTCAAAACTTGCCTGATGACGCTTTCAAGATGAAGTGTCACCATTTCTGGGTAATAAGTTAAGTTACAATTCCTTAAAGGCTGTTTTCAGGATTCCACTTGAATGTTTGTAAACTCCACAACGGCTCACATACATTAAACAACATACTTTGAGATTCTGTTTGAAAAAAAACCAAACACCATTGAGAAGCCATACCTCCTGTGACAAGTTCCTATCCAAGTGAATTTTTATGGCCAAATTAGAACCCACAGAAAATAGAGATTGTAATGAAGCCGCTGACTCAGCAGTGAGTTGCAGAACGGCAATGGGGAACGATTTTAATGATGTTAGAGGTGAAATACATCATTCTGGAGATTAGCATATCTGTTAAAAATAAACAATAAAAACATGCCACAAACCTAGCTAAAACATTTTGCTGGTGGTTGGCAGATGGGGGGTTTTGTACAAATGGGAAGATGGAGATTTACAAGCAGTCTTAGGGTTACACATGGAATCCTTTTGTCTTTTAGTGGAGCTGGTAGGTCAGTCAAAACAAGTGCATATGGTTTGTATTTAGCCTTTAGTGCAAAGCCTTTCCCATGACTTAAAGCTATATGTTCAGCAAGTAAAGGTAATCTGTTGAGAGAAGCGGATAGTTCAGGAAGTCCAGCTGGCACTGTGGGCTAGCCAATGGGCTGCTTAATCACAGTTCACAGTCAAAGCAGCTGCTCTGCAGGAAGAAAAATGTGGCTGTCTGCTCCTGTAAAGATTTACCGTGGCTTAGGAGCCCTGTTGTGGTGCTGCAGGATAAGCACTAGACTACTTATTACAAGGCCAGCAGTTCAATCCCACCAACCACTCTTCACAAACACTATAGAGGCTCGCTATAAGTCAAAATTGACTCCTTGACACATAGCAACAACAACAAGGAGCAGTTCTCATCTGTTTAATATGGTCACTGTCCTGGTGTGGTCCTGCATTATGCACTAGACTGTAAGGTCAATTTGAACTGCAAGGTCAGCAGTTCAAATCTACCAGACACTCCTTGGAAATGCTAGACAGGGTCAGTCGCTGTGAGTCAGAACCAACTTGACAGCACTTAACAGTAACAACATAAGTCAGTACCAACTCCATGGCACTGGGTTTGGTTTTGGTGTGAAAGAAAGACGCAGTTGTTTCAGACTGAGAGCAATTTTGCAAAGCATTAAAGCAGGGTCTTGAAACAATGTGTCTTGTTCAAAGATGGTCACTGAGTAAGCCACACTGAATACATGTGGTTTTACTACAGTTCTGTCACAAATCCAATCTCACACATCAGTTCATTAGCTACAACAAAGTCTCAAATTCCTTCATCCATCAGAGATACACTTACCACCCATGACATACACCAGATATTTGGGATATCCTGATTATCAAGTATCAGCTCTTACCCTCAGGAAAACTATGGTTAACCGGAGAATACAGTCAAGTCAGCAGGTAAACTCAGTCCAGAGTGAACTATTTTAATGACAGAGATAAAACTATGGCGAAGACCATGGGAACACAGGAAATGAATAGCTGAACCAGGTTTTGGGAGGATAATGAAATGAGAACCATAGGGTTGTCTTAGCCTTTGGCACACTTTTTAGAATTCTTTATATTTTCAAATTACAGCATTAACTTCATAGGACATCAAAAGCGATTTAGTACCTCTCTGGTAGCGTAGTGGTTACCAATCAGGCTGCGAACTACAAGGTCAGCAGTTCGAAACTACCAGCTGTTCCGCAGGAAAAAGATGAGGCTTTCTGCTCCCGTAAAGATTCACAGCCTGGGAAACCATGTACAGGGTGGCTGTTGGTCGAAACCGACTCCACGGCACATTAACAACAGCAACCTTGGTATAACCAGGTGATGAAAAGGAGAGAGCAAACACTGGCCTTGAAATCAGAGCAGGACTTCATGCTGGTTCACTTATTAATTGAATGGCCTTCAGAAGTTACCTAGCCTTTGAGTTCCTATGAAATGGAAATAATGATGCAACATATTAGGACTGTGGGAAATTGAAAGGGTATAATGTGTGTGGTACATGTGATAGACTACAGAGCGCTAAGCATGTGCACAATGAAATTGTAGCTGCAATTAACCCTTCTGCTGCTGTTGGTGCTGTGCATAACAGGATCATCATTGCTTTTCAGTGGTGATGAGTTCATTTTGACGCATAGCAACGCCATGTGACAGAGTAGAATTGTCCTATAGGTTTTTCTAGACTGTACTCTTCATGGAGCTATGGTAGTGTAGTGGTCACGAATCAGGCTGCTAACCTTAAGGTCAGCAGTTCAAAACTACCAGCTGTTCCGCAGGAGAAAGATGACGCTTTCTGCTCCCGTAAAGATTTACAGCCTCGGAAAACCTGTACAGGGTTGCTGTGAGTCAGAACCGACTCCATGGCACATCACCACCAATCTTTATGCAGGAGTCTGGGTGTGGTGCTGTAAGACGAGCACTGGACCACAAGGTCAGTTCGAATCACAAGGTTGGTGGTTCGAATTCACTGGCCATACCTTGGAAACCCTACAGAGGGTAGCTATGAGTCAATGCCAACTCAAAGGCACTTAACAACAACAACAAATTGTATGAAAAGAGCGTTGTTGGTACAGTGGGCTGAACATTTGATTGTTAACCACAAGGTTGGTAAACTTTATGGCACAATTTATGATACAATTAAGGAGAACAATTGTGTTTTAAAAGGGTAAAAGCTAATTTTTTTAAAGAAGGGTTTGATCGGGAGGGTCACTTTGCAGCACTGTGATTGGGGAAATCATCATAAGGTACTCAGTGTGAGAGCAGAAATGGGAAGAAAAGAAAGAGCTGGAAATGAGGAACAGTGTGGTTAGAATGTAAATACGCAGGCCACAAAGTTAATACTAACAACCTTCATTTTATAGTCCCAAAATATGATAATCATAATTACAATCAATATTTATTGAGCTATTACTTAATGTTGAGTGGTTTTATTTGTATTATCTTTTTTTAATCAGGCAACAATTTTAAAGAGACCGAACTCTTAACCTGTCTGTATTCCTATGAGAAAACTGCATTGTGCAACTTTCTTAAGGCCAAAGAGCTTGCAAGCAGTAGGTCCAGTGGCCAAATGAAGCCATTAAATCTTAATTAAGCTGAATTAAAATACTGCTTTAATATTCATTACGGAAAATATATACTTAAAAAACATAAAAAGGTAGACATAGCAGTAACTATTATTTAGCGAGAGGAGCCCTGTTGGTGTGGTGGTTAAAGCAGTTGACAGCCAACCACAAGGTTGAAACCACACGTGGCTCTCTGAGAGAAAGATGAGGCAGACTGCTCCTGAAAAGATTTACAGCCTTGGAAACCCTATGGGGCGTTTCCACTCCATTCTATAGGCTCATTACAAGTCAGAATCAACTCAACAGCAGTGGGTGGGTTATTACTGATGATTGTTGAAACATAATCCTGCATCCAGTTCTGATTAAATGCTCAAAATTCTGCTTGAAGTTTGAACAAAATAGTTCTTTTTGACACTCCATTAATTGTATATTGAATTGAGAAACTTGTTTAATGTTCAAAAGATCACTTACGTTTGCCAGGATCCCTGGTGGCACAATAAGTTAAGCACTGGGGCTGCTAACCACAAATTTAGTGGTTCAAACCCACCATGTGCTCCATAAGTAAAAGATGAGGCTGTCTGCACCCATGAAAATTCACACGTTCAGAAACCCAAAGGAGCACTTCTAGTCCTATAGGGTATCTATGAGGTGGAAGTGACTCAGTAGCAGAGGCGTTGGGTACTACTGCCAGGCACTTTTCCAGGATTTAACAATCATTATCCACCAAAATTCCCAACAACCTTCCAAGATAATGCTGAACAATTTAACAAACATGCCCCAAGATCGCAACAGTGGGACCCATTTCGAAAGAAGAGAATTTCTCTTCAGTTCACAAATGTCCTCCCCAATTTAGGTCATGGATTAATAAAATCACATAGTGGTGAAGAAATCATGTCGTACTCCTAATGCCAACATGATAGCTCGGTCCACACTTTGGCCCTGAAATAATTTCTTAGGCATGGAGGCTGTGCCTTTCACCTCTAGGTCATTTCAGTTAGTGAGTTCTGGAAACTCTAGGGGCATCTTCAGATATGTCAACAACAGCTTCTGATTTTCAGTTACATGGTATTAAGGGATTTTTATTGCCCAAATACTGAAACAAGCCAAAAATGTGTAACGATTCTAGCCAAAAATGTATAACGATTCTAGACACAACTTTTTTTCCCTGAAAGTACACAAATACTTACTTCAAGGTTCAAGGTATGATTTTATATATATATATATGCATTAACCCACAGCGCCACACCAGCCCAGGATTCACTACACACACACACACACACACACACACACACACACACACACACACACACATAAATATATATACACACACACACATACAAACAATTATACTTGTATATCTGTCAGTCAGTTTTTTTCAATTGCATCATCCTTTGAACATTAGACCAGATTCTTGAGTCAATATATAATACATGAGGTGTCAAAAAGAGCTGTTTTTGTTCATGTTTCAAGCCGAGTGTATAGCAATTAATCAGAGCTGGATGCAGGATCATGCTTCAACAATGATCAATGGGAAATTTACTTTAACAATTAAAATTGTCTTATTGTCCATATCCTCCAGGTATATATATATATATATATGTGTGTGTGTGTGTATGTGTTTTAAGAATAAGACAAGGTAAAATTGTTCACTGCAATTTCTTTGCTTCCAAAATTACAAAAGTGTAATCACTTATCCATGTGGACTCTATCCATACCCTAATATGCAGTCTTTACAATGTTTTTCTTAGTAGAAGATGAAAACATAGCATATACATAGGAAAAGCATCTTTGAACCCAGGGACCACCACACAGTTTATTAGTAAATAGTTTCATTTTATAGAGCAGCTCATATTAGTTGATATTCTATCCCTGTCAGTAGAGTCATTCATGGTAGACAGACCTCAACAAAGCCTTAAAACATAGGCAATCTACGTCTGAAAATTAGTCAGTGAAATCCTTATGGACCACAACAGAACATGATCTGATGTGCTTGCTTCAGACACATCAGGAGAGATCAGCTGCTCGAGAAGAACCTCACGTCTGCTGACATAACGGGCCAATGAGAGCACAGGAGATGGATTAGCACAATAGCTGAACCGATGGACTTAAATTTTCTGGTGAAGATGAGGATGCAGCTCTGGCCAACACTTTGCCCTTTTATACGTAAAATCACCATGAGTCAGGATATACTTGACAGGAGCTACCAATCTACAGTGGCTATCAATCATTGCTATGAACTGCACCAAAGACTGAGTTGAGAAAGATCGAGGTTGGCTCAATGGTAAAAAATGGTTCAGTGATCAAACAGTGATGTCTGCCATGGTGAAGGAACCAAGATGGCAGTACAATTGTTTATATTAATTGCACCTGATTTTGTGCAACATTTTTCACCTTTGTAACTCAGAAAGGTAGCCCCAGAAGAATTGTCTATCCAAGGCTCCACAGCAAGACCACCATGCAACTGGTATAGAAAGGCATGTCAGCTGTAATTCTCAGATGGGAGGCTTGTCTCTATCAATCCACACTCGATCTGTGAACTATTTGTTGTTCTTTTTTGTTTTTTTTCAAAATCAACAGTATGTAGTTAAATTCCAACTAAGTACACTGAAAAAAGGCCGATCGATACAGAGACAAAAGCAGTTCTTCAGAAGATTGCACAGAAAGAAAAATAAATTGCTATGCCCTTGAAAGAAAAACTACTTTTATTTAAGTTAATAAAGCTTCTTTATTTGTTCTCTAGCTGTTAAGTTTATAGAAATTAAAAGTCTTGACTATTTGTCTTTTGCCAACATGAATTTAAAAGTGCCTTTAAAAAATCTCATTAACATTGTGCTTTTTTTTTTTTTTTCTGTCCCAAGCTGATTCAATACAAAACAGATTACCTTCTGTCTGTAGCACTAAAGTGCACATAAATATTTCACAAACCAATTTGTCTAAAAAATGTGTCATTCTTCATTCTGAGTCTGGACACAGAACTCAGTTTAAAGCACTTTAGGTTTTTCAGATAACAGAACTGTAGAGGCAAGAGTATATTGTATTTCCTTTTTTGATTCCTGTCTAGGCTTAACATATTCCTCTTGGAGTTTATCCATAATTTCATTATGTCAGATTGGCAGGCACAGAGTTAATGGAACTCCCAGAGAATGGCTAGAAAATAGTTAATTGAGGGAATTTCATAGTCAGAATACTGATAGAATTCACAGTATTGAGACATAGGGAAAAGAGAGAAAAAACTTAATTTCTATTGATTCAAGTGGGAGAGTGCTCCTTGGAGGCCAGGATGGCTAAGCTTTGTCTCTCATACTTTGGACATATTGTCCGGAGGAAACAATCATTGGAGAACGATGTCCTTCTGGGTAAGGTGGAGGGTCAGAGAAAAAGAGGAAGACCCCTAACGAGATGGATTGGCCAGGTGGCATCATTGATGGACTCAAGTGTGGCAGCGGTAGTGAGGTTGGCCCAGGATCGGACACTGTTTCGTTCTGCTGTGCATGGAGTCGCTATGAGTTGGTTCCGACTCGATGGCACCTGACAACAACAACAACAAGTGGGAGAAAGCTAAGTTCCAATGAATATAGTCGTGTAGCCCATTGCCAAATCCACAGAGAAGAGTTGGGGAGCCTATAACACTGAAGAACAAGTTAAGAAGCTGAAGTGAATGGTTCTCTTTTGTTATTTTTATCCATCTACAATGATGAGAGAGCTCTGATGGCTTACAGACTAGTGACTGGCAAACATGTTTTTGTAAACGAACAAACTAACTATTTTCTATTCTGTGTGACTTACAACCTTGCAACCTCTTTGGAGTCCTGGTATGATGCTGCGGTTAATGTGCTGGATTGCAGGGTTGGATGGAACTGCAAGGTCCATGGCACCAGCCTGTCTTCAGAAATACTATACAGGGTTTCTATGAGTCAGAACCGATATGAAGGCGCTTGACCTCTTTACAACTACTAAACTCTGTTGTTGCAATGCCGATGGAGCTCTTCGTAGGTCTTACTTACCAAACACACACACACACACACACACACACAAACAGTATAGCTGTGTTCCAATGACACTTTATTTCCAATAACATTTGACAGGCCAGATTCCCATGTCAGCCAAAGTTTGCTGACCCCTGATCTAGATTATCTTGAAGAAAGATTTGTTAGTCTGCGTCTGTAAAGACTTATGGCCTTGGAAGTTCTATGGGCTGTTTCCTTGATCCTGTGGAATCAAGTAAGAACCCTGGTGGTGCTGTGGATTAAGTACTGGACTGGCAATCACATGTCAGTGATTCAAACCCACCAGCCATTCTATGAGAAAAAGATAAGGCTGCATGCTCCTGTAAGAATTCAGTGTCTCTATATAAAGTCGTGTCGGAATTGACTCATGACAGCGGGTTTTGAGCCTAGGTTTGCTATGAGACTTGACAACAATGAATTTGGTTCGGTTTGGCTCTAGATTATTAAACACCATGGATCTCAAGAGAGAAACCAAAAAAAATCAGGATACACTGGTCAAGCTAAGGAAAAATAACCATGTCTTCAGGCAAAAACTAGGAACTGAACATTACCAAAGCCACTAAAGAGGGTAAGTACATAGTTAAGTCAAAGTCATGGTCAAAGTGAACTCGGAATCTGAAATCCTAGATTGGCATGAACGCTTTCCTAGTCTCCTAAACTCAATTACTTGTTTGTTTGTTACTTATATCGATGGTTTACTATGAAGTGAGTAAACGTTTACAGAGCAGATCATCACTCTGATACTCAACAAATCATATATATTGCTTCGTTAGGATGATTGCAATCTCTCTATCAGTTATCAGTATGTATGTCTATTCATTTTAACTCTTGAATTCTTCCCTGCAACTCCCACTGCCTTCATTTTTACTCTGCCAACGTCCTGTCACTCATGTTAACATGTGTCTGCCCTTTATCCCATGACTATTTTTCCCTCCACCCAACCCGGGTAAACTTTGTAAATGTTTGTTTTATCAAGAAAACCTTTTATTAACTTTTTATAACAGCAGTCTCCTACAAGATTTGTTCTTTTGTGATTTACTAATTTCACTCAGTATAATGTCCTCCAGGTCAATGTATGTTGTGAGGTGTTTTGCAGGTTCATTGTTATATCTCAGTGTTACATAGAATCCCATCATATGTAGGTACAAAAGTTCAACCATTTGTTGGTCAATAAGCATTTAGGCTATCACCGTCTTTTTGATGTGTCTCTTATAAACAGCATACAGAAGAATTCTGTTTTCTCATCTATTCTGCTAGTCTCTGTCTCTTGACTGGTATTTTATATCTATTTGCATTCAGTGTAATTGTCAGTCAAAATGAATTGATTGCTGATATTTTACTTTGCGTGTGTGTGTTGCTGGTTTCTTTGTTCGACATCATTTTCTACACTGAATTCATTTTGTTGGTGGGATTTCTTTTCATTTTCATTTCGGTTGTTTCGTCTTTTTAATTTTGATGTGGAGGAGTATTAATTTTCTTTGAGGTTACCCAATATTTTATTAATTTTTCCCCATTTAAAACAGTCTAGTTTATCTTGAAACCTACTTGACTTCTTTGCCATCTGTATCCTTTTCTGCTTTGCAGCTGACTTCTCCAGATTCAATAGTTGCACTGGTTTTTTGGTTTTGTTTCTTTTCCCTTTCATTGTTTCTTGGTTTTTATATCTCTATATTCCTCTCCTTCTCTTTCCATTCCCTTGAATTTTAGCCTTTCTATCTCCATTTTTATTTTTCCTTCTTGTCCTTCTTATTTCCCTTTTACTACTTTTTACCTTTTGATATTTCTTTACTGCTTTCCATTCTTTCTTTTTATCTTCCAGTTCCCTAGTTTTCCTAACTTTTATAAAATTTCTTCCTTGTATTTTCTCTTACTTATTTTTACCTTGTGTAGCAACATTTTCCTGTCCCTCTTTTTTCACCAGTGTCTGTCTCTCACCATCCCTCTTAAGCATCTCCTCCCAGCAAACAATCTATGTCTCTAATGTTTTCTCTGAATTTCAAGGTTCCAGAATTTTCCTTTGTGTCTGTTTCATTTGGTGTCATATCTTTGTTGTAGAAGGTTCCTGGAGTGTATCTGCCTGGTCCACCATCTTGCCAGAAGTCCCCCTAATCTCACTTTTTTGAGCTCAACTCTTTTCTACTTTGTTGTGTTAGTTGCCATCAAGTTGTCTAGTTTACTTGGCATTCGAAAGACATTAACAAGCAGATACATAAACATCTTCATCCTAGCTTTACTACTTTGAAGCTGAAGTACTATACTTTTAAGGTATTTTTGGAAAACTAGAACATGCTATACAAGTAAAAGGAATTGCTATTAAGTTACTGATGTCATTCACAGATTGTTCAGCCCTACCCCGGGAGTTTCTGATTCATTTGGTCAGGGCTGACGTGTAAGATCATGCGATTCTAATAATTCCCAGGAGATGCTAACACTATTGGGCTAATGACCATGATTTGAGAACTACAACTGTACTTTATTAAAGATTTAAATCCCGTGGTAGAGGTGGAAGAAGGACAGAGATGGAATGCTAAACCAGAAAATGTGGGTTTGGCAACAACAAAAGCTGATAAATAAACATACACTTGGGTCTTTTATACATCATGGGTACCCCAATCTCCAAGTCCAAATGTTTGGTTTGGAATGTATCATTACATGTTTTATGGGAAAACATTGTGTTCCAGGGTTAGAGAAACTTGGCCCAGACTCTTTCTCCCTAGACTTGCGGAAGACAGTGGAGGGAGAATTCAGCTATGTTTCGGGTTCCAGAATCTGCTCACATTGTAATAATGGCTGAGGGGGCTGTAAGGAGGAGTCCCTGGGTTACGCAAATTGTTAAATACTTGGCTACTAACCAAAAGCAGACACCCTCCAGACACCTCCCAGAAATACAGACCTGGTGATCTACTTCTAAAAGCCATGAAGACCCTATTGAATGTAGTTCTTCTCTGAAACACATGAAGTTACCATGAGTTACTATCAAGTCAGTGGCAACTAGTTGGTTTTTTGTCTGGGGTATGGTGACGGTGGGTAATTGCTCATCTCTCTGGGTCTCACCAAAAGTGGTTACTGCAGTGAGAATTTAGTAAGCATGAAGTACAATTCTAATCATTTTTCAGATATTATTACATTTAATTCTCATAACAACTCTGAAGTTGATACTATGATGTCCATATTATAGATGTAAACACTGAGGAATAGGAGGTTAAAGATGTTGGGATATTAACCTAGGTGATCTGGCTCCAAAGATCAGAATCTTATTTATGTACAGGGTTCAGCCAGCTGTGGCCCATGGGTAACTTGTTTTAAATTTAATGTTTTATCAGAGCACCACTATGCCTAATCATTGATGTGGTATCTTTATCACCACAACAGCGTTGAGTAGCTGTGACCAAGATCACATAGCCCACAAAGCCTTAAATATTTACTATCTGACTCTTTGGACTGTTGGTATGGTACTGTAGGATCAGCACTGGTCCACAAACTACAAGGTTGGCAGTTCAAACCTACCAGCTGCTCCTCAGGAACTCATACAGGGTCGCTACGACATAAAACTGACAACAATGTGACCCTTTACAGAAAAATGTTGCTGACCTTTTATGAAGTCACTAAGTAATAGTTACAATTAGCTTTCATAGTTATCTGTCAAGTGATTTTATTTATTGTATTTCTAGTTTCCTGAACCAGAAAATAAAAGACCTCTGGTAGCGTAGTGGTCACGAATCGGGCTGCTAATCTCATGGTCAACAGTTGGAAGTTACCACAGCACTTCCACCGGAGAAAGATGAGGCTTTCTGCTCCTATTAAGATTTATAGCTTCAGAAACTCTATATGGGGTTGCTATGAGTTGTTACATAGCTGCCACCACCACCAAACCATAAAATCCAAATCACATCACCAACCTCACAGGATTGTCCGAGCTTTCTATTTCTAATGTGGACGTATACACTGCAACTATTAAAGACGAAAAAGTAGGTGGTATTCGCTTGTTTTTTTGTTTTGTTTTTTAACACAGAAGTTCTGATTTGTTTTGCCCTTGAAGATCTTTTATTGGTACCCTGAAAAACAAGTTCTCTAAGGAGGAACACAACTGGAGAAATGCTAGTAGACACATGGCCTACATGTCTCATTTTCAAGATGTGGAACCTGAGACACTTCGAGATTTCAGTGTAAGTGGGTGCTGAGAGGACTTTAATCAGTCTTAGGCTGTCTGCTGTCATCCTGTATCCAGTCCATCTCCACCCCCCCACCCCCCACGTTCCTTCTAGGAACACGGTGTTCCTGTTGTCTACCAAGTTTGTTCCTATAGACCAGACAAGTGAGCTGTTTAACACCAGAGTTTATACCCTTCTCAACTCAGCCTCCAGATGACTGCACTGTGCCTGTAGCCTGGGAACCACTGAATGAGTGCTTGTTGAATGAATAGATGATTCAACTAAAGCCATGCCTCTCGCTTTGAGTTTCTTTCTTTAGCCAACATCTGTCTTAGCACTTACGAGTAAAATGCAGGTTTCCCCATTCACAGCCAGGGATTCTCTCCTCATTTCTGTATGTGCAAAATGCTCTCTCTTAGGCAAAACACAAATATGAGGTACAACAAACATTTATCCAATTACTTGAAATCAGACACATTTACTTTATGAGTGAGAAACGGGGAGTATGTGAATTAAGGAGAAAGGAAAAAGAATAATTTCCATTGGTTGCAAATTCATGCAGTTCTCTCAAACTGAGGTCTCCTCATCTCTGAATGATTAGCAAGTTAAGGGTGTATTTTTTTCACATGGCATTACCACTATATAAGTCAATGACTTCACCTTATATTCAGCTGAAGAAAGAGAAAATGTTCTAGCCCTGAAAACTCAGTGGGGAAAAGTTTTTGATTGATGAGACCTCAGAGCCATCTCCAACCTGGCAAAACACATGGTCACCGTGTATCTAGAAGCCACACCATCAACATACAATAAAGAGAAATTTACACTATCTTTAAGAGCAATTGGTGTAATTTATACATGACCCTTTGAAGTGGAGCTTAACCCTGTATTCCACTCCATTGTCTTCTTCCTATGGTCAGTGTTTGCAGAGGCATGCTAAGATGTATAGAGTCCCTTACGATCGTGGACCGTTAGCTGCTTGGACAGGCACTTCGGAATTGGCAGTATCACTGAAAATCCTCTGCAGTATGCCAGATCAAAAGATGAGCTGAAATCCGAGGTCTGTTCCTATTTCGTTTTTTATTCCGGCCATACTGAAAACAATGCTAACTAAAATGGTCCAGGGACACCAGTGTCATCTCAGAATAAAGTTCTGGCAATTGACTTGTGAAAACTCAGACACTGAAAACCCTACAGTACATAGTTCTACCCTGACACCATCGGAATGCCATGAAAAGACTCAATGGCAACTTTTATGTTTATTTTTATCTCTATCAGCTCATCAGGACCAGAAAGAAGTCTCTAGCAAAGCCATTTGACGGGCACGCTCAATATTGTTGTTGTTACTAAGTGTCGTGGAGTCAGCTCCGACTCATAGCGACCCTGAATAGGGTTTCTGAGGAGCAGCTGGTGCGTTTGACCCAACCTTGTGATTCAAAACGATCTTATGGTCTACCTCTTATCCTACAGAGCTACCCAGCTGCCTTTGGAAGGCAGGTTTTGTAAGGGCTTGATGAAGTCCTGTCACCAGCTGTATTTTTAGCTGATTGTAACAGAAAGTCTTGGTCTCTAAATCTTGTTCACTCTAAGGTCAGAGGATGGGTTCAGAACTGAACAGACTCAAACATGAAAACTGCGTGGTCCTCAAAGTGTCTCCTTTGTTGTTGTTAAGTGCCATGGAGTCAGAAACCTTGTATAGGATTTACAAGGAGTGACTGGAGGGTTTGAACTACTGACTGCATGGTTAGAAGTCCACTGTTTATCCTACAGCATCACACCAAGGCTCATAAGGTACCTCCTAGTAGACATAAAAACAGGAAACAATCTTTCATGATCATAGCCCAAGTTCTTCAAACCAAGGAACCTCATTTTCATTCATTAAAAAGGCCATAGGTAAATCTGGCCAGTCACCTAGCAGTTGAACATGGTAAAGACAGTCCCCAAATGAAATCTGCAGTCAGAATTACTTGGGGATAAACTAAAGATGCCAGCCCTGTTTCAGAATGACTCATAAGACCACATAAGACTTTTTATTATCTTGACTAAATAAATGGGAAACATAAAACCTGGGAGATGAGACCATAGGATTTCTTAGTCATTTCTATTGATCAGATAATAGCTTCAAAATAACCTGAAACTATTTAAAAATAAACAAACTGTATTTCTTCTTGCTTGTTTATGCGCCGTCCAAATAAGATTTTTTTTCCCCTATTCTCTACAGCAGTTGGGAGAAATTAGGGTCTAGTAAAGAAAAAATCTGATTTCAGATGGTCCTTATAGAACTGTGATTGTCTTTATGGATGTTATTTTTAATATCTCTAGGCAATGTTCTACTTTTTGATTTAAGATCAGGCAACTTTAAAGTTTCCTACCTGCCACTTAGTATTGCCTCAGTATGGATTTCTCAACAATGCCCAGGAGCTCGGAAAACAATGAGCACTCTCTACTCAGTTGGGTTGAATAACTCATTGCTACAGCCACACAGAACTCACACACCATATTCAGAGCGATTGTGCTTATTAGCTACTGTGCTTCTAGGAATGGTCAGGTCAGAGGTATTCCGATCAGGAAGCTTCTCCTCAGAACTGCCCACAAGCAGACCTCTCTTTCTGCCTGGTTGGTGGAGCTGAACTGCCCACCTTGAGGTTAGCAGTCCAGTGTTTATGCTACAGTGCCACACCAATGTTACTAAGCTCTTTAGAGCTACTGATAAATGCCTCAAGGCACACCACTCCACCATATGCCTCAGCCTGAAAACACTTGGCTCAAGCTCCCGTGGGCGAGTACATTTAGCTCCTCCAATTGAATCCCTGAAGACACCCCACTCTGCCAGCTAGCCTCCTGCCTAACATCACTGAGCTTTTCTTGCTCTGTGGAATTGAAAGTTCAATACTCTGTCTGGTGTTCTGGCTCTGGGTTCTGTTGTGGCTCCTCTGCCACTTCTCTGGTGTCACAGCCCTCTGTCCCGGGGCCTAGAAGGTACAGTGCACAGGGATGGGTCTTAGTGTCCAAAGGATATGTTCCATTCCTGGCTTTTCTTCATTGATGGTAGTAAGAGTCCCCTCTGTGCTTCTGACATGGCTCATTTTATAACCAACTCGATCGCAAAATTGATCAATCACAATTAGCCCTGATAGTCTCTCACAACCAAATCATCTAATCCATCATCATCTTCTCCCACCGTCTATCACCCATCAGGAAAACAAAAAAAAACATTCGCAGGGGTTTACAGACCATGGCTAGAAGAGACATTAAATAATTCACTGCATAACAAGCATGTTTTCAAACATGAAGACAACAGACAATATAGAGAAACAACTTTAAAAAGTTAGAATATAGTTAATAATAATTATTACAATTCCAGGTAATTTCTAAAAATGCCCCAAATGCATATTTTCCATGTAATATGATTGTTTTTGAGCTCAGTCTAAATTAAAATCCAAAGGGTGACCTTGCACCTCAACATAAGCGTTTTCTAATATTAACCAAAGGAATCTATGAATGTTTCCTCCAGGGTTAATAAAGGCAGGAAAAGGACAGTGATTCATGATGTTGGAGTCAGAATATATCTAAGCAGGAATAAACTGACTTGAGCCCATGCTGAGAATTTGCATTTCCATCCCAGGTATACTGAATCAGAATCTACATTTTAACAAGATCTTACGTAAGCATAAGAATCACTTGTTCACACATTTGCTCACTGAATTGGCAAAACAGTCCAATCAGCCACATCCATTTTGCAGATGAAGAAACTGAGGACTAGCAAAGTCCTGTCATTATACTAAAGTCTCTAGGTAATAAGCAAATCCAAGTAAAAAGAAAGCAATCAACCAAACAAACATAATTCTACCTGTTTCCAAAGTCAACGTTTATAACCATTAAGAAACACGGCCTATAACTGCACATTTCATTTCTCCCTTTGGATCATTGTTCCTCCTGGCTTCCCAGACACCCATGGTTGTTAAGAGTAATTCTGGAAGTCTAAAAAGCCCAGAGAAACAATGAAAACCTGTGTAAGAGGTTCTCTTCCCCTAGACCGGAATCAAGTCCCAGTGTCTCGGATCTTCATCGTCGACTCTGCCTCAGGAAAGCCAGTTGAGAGCTTGTGACTTGCCTCACCATTAACTAAGCGGTTCTACTGCGGCTCCTTAGGTCTTCAAAGAACTGTAACATCAGAAAGAGCACCCCTGGGCCCAATGCAGCTGGCCCGACCCTGGGGTTCGGACTTCCTGGTACTTGAAGGGGGGCAAAAAAACTAAAAACCTAATTATTCCAACCACCTGCCTGCCATTATGTTGTGGTTCTGTCTGT
Source organism: Chrysochloris asiatica (assembly GCF_000296735.1). Taxonomy (NCBI): domain Eukaryota; kingdom Metazoa; phylum Chordata; class Mammalia; order Afrosoricida; family Chrysochloridae; genus Chrysochloris; species Chrysochloris asiatica. The sequence goes on from NW_006408598.1 coordinate 10,608,294, forward strand.
TGCCAGGTGCTAAGCTGGCAAGCTTAGATCAATTAGTAATTGTAACTGAGGCTGAATGCAATTAATTACATGACTTAAAGCTTTTCAAGTTTAATACCCCAAATTACTTCATGCCACTAGGATATAATGGAGTTCAGCAAATAAAACAGAGAGCTGTGAATAAGAATTCCTTAAGTATTTTCTGTAGGTTTTAGAAACCCAGTCCTTTCCAATTAGCCATTATTAATGAAATGACTTGCTAGTTTCTAACTTATGGCCCAAAATTGCTAAAAGTATGGTTAGTGTCCTCCTAGATTATTATACACCAGGATGACCTCCATTTGGTTCACTGTGGTAGGTCTTCAATGAGGTACAGTAAAGAAGACTAGGCCATGGAAGCTAGGGGCCACAGGAATAGGATTTGAGTCCTGACTGCTGTTTCCATGAACACTTAGTTGTGCTCATGAGGAATCTATACATAGACCAAGAGGTTCAAACAGAACAGGGAACACTGAATGGTTTAAAGTTAGGAAAGGTGTATGCCAGGGTTGAATTCTTTCACCCTATTTATTCATTTTGTATACTGAGTACACAATCTGAGAAGCTAGACTATATGAAGCAGAATGTAGGATCAGGCTTGAAGGAAGACCAATGAACAACCTATGATATGCAGATGATACAAACTTGCTTGCTGGAAGTGAAAAGGACTTAAAATACTTACTGATGAAGATCAAAAACCACAGCCTTTGGTATGGGTTGTACCTCAATATAAAGGGAAAAGAAACAAAACGAAACTCACCACTAGACCAATAAATAACCTCATGATAAACTGAGGAAAGATCAAAGTTGTTATTTTCCTTTCATCCACCATCATCTCTCTTGGAAGCAGAAGTCAAGAAATCAAACAAAGGATTGCATGAGGCAAATCTGATACAGAAAATCTCTTTAAAGTATTCAAGAGCAAAGTTTATTTTTACAAGTATTAAAGTAGGCGCCCTCTTACTTCCCCATCTCAAAACTGATTACACAGCCACAGTAGTCAAAAACAGCCTGGGACTGGGAGGACGAAAGGCATGTAGATCATTGGAATAAAACTGAGTATTCACAAATAAATCCATCCACCTGTGGTCAGTTGATCTTTGACAAAGGGTCGAAGTGCGTTAATAGGAAACTAGATACTCTCTTCAACGAATGGTGCTGGCAAAACTGGAAATCCATTTGAGGAAAACTGAAAGACCCATATTTCACACCATATACAAAAATGAATTCAATGTGGACTAAAGACCTAAATGTAAAACCTAGAACTACATAGATCATCAATGAAAAAAATAGGAACAAATTTAGTAGCTCTGATACATGACAGAAATATACTATCAAACACAACTGAAAACACAAAAAAGACAAGATCGATAACTGGGACTTCCCCCAAATGAGATATATATATATGCATCAAAGATTTCAACAAAAGAATAAAAAGAGACCTCAAAGACTGGGGGAAGAAAAACTGTTTGGCAACAGGCTATCAGAAAAAAATGATACTCTCTAAAATTCATAGAATAATTCAACACCTCAAGAAAAAGATGAAAACTAATCCAATTAAAAAATAGGCAGAAGAGAGAACAAACAAGATGGCGGATCAGGTGGAAGTGCAGTGAGGAGCTCCGCCAATAACAACACAGAATACCCGACCAAGCAGGCTCAGGGGCTGGTCCCAGAAC
>NW_006408598.1:10613293-10620337 GCF_000296735.1 Chrysochloris asiatica
TCATAGTGACCCTGGATGTGGCTTCTGAGGCATGGCTGAACCCCAGACCTTGGCAGTTTGAAATGATTTTGGGGTCCAATGCTTATCCTATTGTGCCACACCAGTATTTAGAGAGATGCAAATCAAAATAACAATTAGATATTATCTTACTCCAACATTAATAGCAAAGTTCGTAAAACAGAAAGCAACAGATACTGGCCAGGGTGTGAAGAGACTGGGACCCTCCTATTCTGACGATGGGACTGTAAAATGGTGCAACCACTTGGGAAAACCATAGTCATTTTCTCAAAATGTTGTAAATTGAAATACCATATGACTCCACCATGCCTGTAATTCACACACATCCTCAAGAAATAAGAGCTGTTACATGACTAGATGGATGCACACCACCCATGTTCACTGCAGCACTACACACAACAGCAAAAAGATGGAGGCAGCCTAAATGCCCATCAACGAGGATACCTAATAAACTCTGGTACAGACACACAATGGAATATGCGCAATGTTGAAGAATAAACACGAAGCTGCAAAACACCTCACAACACAGATGAACCTGGAAGACATTATACTGAGGGAAATTAGTGACTCACAACAAGCAATGTATCACATGAGACCACTATTGTAAAGAGTTAAATTATTTTCTTAGATTAAAGTGAAACAGTTTATGAAACTTACATGGTGGATGGAGGTAGGGGAGGGGAAACATGAAGTGAAAGAGATCAATACTTTTAAATCATGATAACATCAATAAAAATTGTTGTTATTCTTGTTAAATGCCTTTGAGCCAGTTCCGATTCACAGCTACCCTGTATAGAGTTTCTGAGGAGAAGCTGGTGAATTTGAGCCACCAACTTTGTGGTTCAAACTGACCTTGCAGTCCAGTGTATTATCCCACAGTGCCACACTAACAAACCGGATGGGGCAGTTCTATTTCATCCTACAGGCTTTCTATGAGTTAGAATCGAACTGATGGCCATGGGTGGGGTTTGATTTTAAGTGTGAGACAGTACTTACTATCATGGGGTTTAGAGACTGTTGTACATGGAATCCTGTCGTGGGCTATGCCTAATGAGGTGTGTGCCCACAGATCAGTGGTGTGACCTCTCTAAGAAATGAAGAAAAGTATTAGCCACCTCATGGGAAGATAGGCTTGATAATTAAATGTAATAAGCCATGGACTTGATGTAGATAAGATGTAGATAATCAATGTAATCGATATACTTTAATTTGTATTTATGGCAAAATTTGTTGGACTGATCATTTACAGTGTTCTCTTTGTGTTTTCTTTATCTATACTCCACAAAGATAGGCAAGTCTGTCTACAATTTATTGCATCAGGACCTTTGGTTTAACAGAAATGAGAAGTCATACTGTCACAAGTGAATTGGAGAAGTTTAACTGTGTGTGTATTGAGCTCAGTGGGTTGTGGGTATGTGAGACTAATAAAAGTTCCAGTAGAGAGAGGAGAAGATCCAAGAGTGAGAAGAAAAAGGAGGTCTGTGGACACCCCGAACAGGGCAATCCACACTGCTTCCTGGCCATGCCTAGAATAGGAGCAAGAACACTGGGTAGGGGCTTTTGTGGTTTCCCTGAGAAGGGCAGACCCCCGGCATCATGGTTTACAGCTTCAGCAAATGATTCTCAATGGGGACTTAGAGAATTAGAGAAGAGAAATATGAGACTCTAGGAAACAGCATGGGTTTGGATAAGAGGATTGCTAGTCTGGTGTAGCCCTGGAGGATAAACACTGGAATGCTAACTGCAAGGCTGCTGGTTCAAACCCATCAGTCACTGCTGGGAAACCCTGCCGTGGTGGTGGTGGTGATGGTGGTGTGCTGTGTAGTCAGTTTCGATTCACAGTGACGTTGTATAAGGTTTCTGAGGCTGTAAATCTTTACTGGAGCAGAAAGCTTCATCTTTCTCTGGTGGAGCAGCTGGTAGTTTCCAACTAGTGACATTGAGTTTAGCAGTTCGACTTGAAACCACTACGCTACCAGAGCTTCTGTAAACCCGGTACAGGGTCGCTATAAGTCAGAACCTAATTGATGGTATTTAACAACAACAATAGAGTCCTGGTGTGGCGCTGTGGGTTAATGCACCAGACTGCAAAGTTGTTTGAACTATAAGGTCGGCAGTTCAAGCTCACGAGCTGCATCTCGGAAACCCTATTCAGGGTCGCTATGGGTGGGAACCGACTCGACGGCACTTAACAACAACAACAACAACCATGATACTTAATAACTAGCAATGACAGCAATGATTGCGAGGTGGGCCCAGGACTGGGCAGTGTTTCCTTCTGTTGCACATAGGGTCATTATGAGTCCATAGGGACTCAATGGCACCTAACAACAACAGCTATAACTCTAATAGGTTAAAGATGACTCCATTTGAAATGAAATTTCCTTGATTTTTTTATAATTTAAAAGTAAAAGGAAGCATCAGTAATTAACATAGCAGGAAGTAGCAAAGGGTTCCCCAACCCATTTCCTCTTTCCTCTTTCGAGGGACACCAGATTTCCTTTACCAGCGTTCCTTGCAGTTAATCTTTGGCCTTGTAACAAAGATCAAGGAATAAGGAATTTGGACATAAATGATGTACACATCTTCCTCTACCCTTCCTTCTCCCCCCCTCCCCCCCCCACTGAGTTGCCAAACTGTTTCTCTTTGCTTACTAGATGGATGAATGCAGAGGATGCAACAAAAGATACTGAGGTCTTAGGATACGGTGTTACAAAAGCATTAAGGAACCCAGGATGGTTGAATCACCATAAGGAAAGTCAACTGCCAAATGCGCAATCAGCATATGCTATCACTGAGAAGTAAATTTGTTCTTTTGAACCACTAAAAGTCACATGCTTTTATTAGAATGGCCAGCATAATTAATTAATAAAATGTCTGCCATGGGATTTTCATAAATCACAAGGGATGGACAGGGTGCTAATAAAGAATGTCATTTGAGGGGCATGAAGAATGTCCAATAACTCGTATCCCTGAGGAGGTACGTCACTGCATTTTTACAATTGAATATGGTCTCCAAGCAGCATTATAAGTACCATGCAGGTAGCAACCGTGTCCAAAGAGGAGTTCTGTACATCAGGGGTTGTTCTGATGACTAATGCAGGGAAATCATTCTAGTCTTCTCTCACATCACAGCAATGTCAAGGTTAGAGTGGCTTTCTCTTAGCCATCTCTGCATAAGAACACCACAGACTCATCAAACTGGTACCTGAATCTTAACCATCCCGTGAACTTCTCTCAGCAAATAGGAATGATACTAATGCCTGGAGATTTAAAATACATAAAACATAAGCAAACAAAATAAACTTGTCTTTGAGAGCTCCATTCCAAAGCCCTTCAGTGCTGTAAGAGAGCTTTTCAAATGACATCGCAGAAGCACTCTCATCTGCAGCCTCTGCTTTCAGCTCTCCTAACCAGGTTCCTAGTCTCCCCACCCCATCATCCGGCCACCTTCTCAGCATCTATCATGACCTTTCTGCTGTCTCCAATCTGAAGCCGTTTCTAACTGGTCCTTGAAAGGGTCCTGTGGCCAGTCATAAAGCATTTCATCTAATTCCATGATTCAAAGCCTCTGGAGAATAAATTGCAGCAGCTCGTTAATTGGGTCTGATGTGAACAGTTAGCTATTGATCTACATAGAGACCCACCTGGCAAAGCTCTGGGTCCTGTTCTATTTGATAACATTTAAAGATATTTGCTAAGAAAAGTATGGTACATCTAGTCACCTAGGGGCAAATCACAGCTGCTCAGTGAGCAAGGCATGTGGTTCGTTCTGTCTGTTCACTGGTGAGAAGATCATCTATTGATTTGCTTGCTTGGACAACAGCTATTCCATTTTCTTGGAGAATTATGGCCCAACTTGCCTTCAGCAATCTCCTTCCAAAAGGTCAGCGCCATGGCAACCCTAGGAAGCATCTACTCTGCTCACATGGGGTCACCATGCATTACAGCTGACCAAGCAACAAATAACAATCATTGTATTTATTTCTTTTTCTTTTTTATTAAATGAGTTTTCTCTTGAAAAAACAAACAACTTTTTATTGCAACTTGGGTGCAAGTTTCCAGAAGAAACTGGTTTTCCATTTAACGAATCACATAGTTTTGTCTCCTAACATTGACTGTGGTCTCCCAACACCATAGCACTCTTCCCTCTTCCCCTCTGTGTTAACTATTTCCAGTCATCTTCCCTTCCTTCTGTCCATTTCTGCTGCTGAATTTATCCCTCGGCAAATACTACACCTTTGACCTCATATGGTTGATGGTTCTAAGGAATGCCTACTTTTAAGAGATTTCCTAAAATTGCATGTGTTTTATGAGTAAAAACTGAATGAATAGGAAAACTGTAATAAAAATGCATATTCCTGAGTCCTCTATCCCCCAATTTTTATTTATGAGATTTTCTGAATATGCCATAAATCATCGTTCTCAATAAGCACCCTAGATCATTCTGATATAATCACACTTCAAAAAATAGTGTTCTGGTGAAGAGATCCGAATTCAGGGTCTAGGGTCATATATAAATGATTATCAAAAGCTGTTTCTACTCTGAACTTAATCTTCCTGGGCCTCAATTTCCTGTGTCATATATAAATATGATATAATTATAGAGGGCTCTGTTACTGGTGTTAAGTACTGTCAAGTCAGTTCCGACTCATAGTGATCCTGTATAGAGTTTCTGAGGAGCAACTGGTTAGTTTGAACTACTGATCTTGTGGTTCTGATCCTTTACAGGATATTTGGAAAGCATTTATATGTCAGAGAGTAAGGCTCCAACAAATAGTTGCAACGGTTAACTATGTATTGTTAGTTCACTGACATGGAGCAGCTTCTAACTGCATCTTTTCACTGTTGTTAAGCGTCACCAGGTGGCCCTGACTCACAGTGACTCAATAAGTGGGTTTGAACTGTCACCACTGAGGTCAGCAGTCCTGTGCTTATCCTACAGCACCACACCAGTTATTTCTTAATTAGAATCTAGCAGAAAATGAGACCTTTCAGCAATCAAACAGGATGCACACGGTTTAATAAGGAAAAGGGAAACAGGCTCCACTCCACAGGACCGTTCTTGGGTACAAAGGGCAGAACAAAACAAATGAATAAAAACAAGCAAACAAAACTACGTAGCTGACCATATTATCTTGTCTAAATCCTGGTGTGGCACTGCAAGGTAGATCGGAACCACAAAGTTGGCAGTTCAAACCCACCAGCAACTCCTCGTAACGCTGTACTGGGTTACTATGACGAGGAACGGACTTGACAGCACTTAATAACAACATCAACAACAAAACCACCTAAAACGTTAAGTTTGGCAATATCCGTTCCAGTCCCTGCACTGAAAAATCTTTGTAAATTCAGTAACAGTGACCCAATTACAGAACTGGGGGCACTGTGCTTCTGAACGGTCACTTCTGCACTGCAAAGTAGAAGGTGGGAGTCTGAGCCCACGAGCTGCTCCACAGAAGAAAAGTGAGACTTTCTGCTTCAGCAAAGATACACAACCTCAGAGACCCTATACAGGGTCGCTATGCGTCAGAACCGAATAGAGGCACTTAACTGTAAACACTGAAGTGGGTAAGGCAATGGAATTGGTACGGATCACAGCACTTTTTTTGGAGGCTTATGTAATTTGCTGGTGATATGCCGTGGAGTCAGTTCCAACTCATGGCGGTCTTTATGGAAGAAGAAAGCCTCCTCTTTCCCCCGCGCAATCGCTGGAGTTTCAAACTGCTGACCTTGAGATTAGCTGCTGACTCATAACCACGATGTTACCAGAGCTCCTTTGTAACAGATATACCTATACAAATAAGGATGTTAATGAAGAAAGTTGTTACTGTTGTTAAGTGTCATCGAGTTGGTTCCAGCTCATAGCTACCCTGTATAGGGTTTCTGAGGAGCAACTGGTAAGTTTGAACCACCTACCTTGTGGTTCAAACCAACCTTGAGGTCAAGTGCTTAATGTACGGTGACATACCAGGACTCAGTGAAAGCTGCAGAGGCAACGAAACGGAAACCTGTACAAGGTCTTTGTTGTTGTCAAGTGCCATCAAGTCAGTTCCCACCCATAGAAACACTGTGAAGAGTTTCTGAAGAGGAGCTGGTGAGCTTCAAACACCGACCTTGCAGTTCAAACGGCTTTGCAGTCTAGCGCATTAACCCACAGTGCCACACAAGGTATAAATGGGCATTAAGTGCCAATTACAGCAACCCTGTGTAAGGTTTCTGAAGCTATAATCTTTGGAGAACCAGAGACCCTAATTGTTCTCCCACGGAGCAACTAGTAGTCTTGAACCACTGACCTTGTGGTTCATAGAGCAGTGCTTATTCTACAGAGCCATGGGCAAAATGATAGAAAACGGCCTTGGAAGGAAGGCTGCCATGGGTTAAATCACAGAGACCCATTTTACTCTATGATCCAAGACCGTAGATTCCTCACTTATGGTTTCCACTGTATAGACTGAGGAAAATGAAGCAGATCCTAATGAGTTACACTGAAGACTCAACAAAATGACGTAAAATACTTAATACGTTGATTGACATCTTATCAAGACTCAGCAAAGTAGCCATTATTATTGTTTATTATTATTGGTGCTTTACTGAAGAGCCTATTAAAAACACTAGCAAAATCATCATAAATCTGTTGCAAAAAACTACAGGCATCCTAATCATTTCATTTTTCTGTAGACATGATATTGAGAAGAGACACTCAGAAGCAACTCAATCCATCATTGTCAGTAGGTGGGAAAGAAAGAAAGAAGAAAAAGGAAGACTAAATGAAGCACTTCCCAATCTGGTGGTGGTGGCTGTGTGCAACAAGTAGGGTGTGTTACCTAGTGAGCAGAGACCAACATGGGGTGTGTTACCTAGTGAGCAGAGACCAACGTGGGTGCTGCTGAATGTCTTAGCGCACAGGACAACCCCACAGGAAAGTACAGGTGGGAGTGTGCCATCCATTGGTGCCTACTCTTAGTGACCCTGTGTAGGGTTACCAAGGCTACAAATCTTTTTGTTGTTGTTGTCAGGTGCCAT
>NW_006408598.1:10621222-10630911 GCF_000296735.1 Chrysochloris asiatica
CTCTGTTCGAACAACTGCTTCTTGGTCTAGGTACAGATTTCTCAGAAGTACAATTAAGTGTTCTGGAATACTCATACTACTCAATGTTGTCTATAGCTTGTCATGATCCACACAATCAAAAGCCCTTCACCCTCAGAAACCCTGTACAGGGTCACTATGGGTCAGAACCGACTCGACGGCATTTAACAACTACAAATCTTTACAGGAGTAGAAAACCTCATCTTTCTCTTACAGTGTGACTGGTAGATTTGAACTACTGACCTTGGGGTTAGCAGTCTAGCTTGAAATCCACTACGCTAACAGGGCTCCTAGTCCCCAGCCTAGTGGAGGCACGATCTCATTTCCTATCAAAGATTTGGCTGACTTTTCCCCTGAAACATGGCAGAACAGCAGAGACCACTAGCACCAACCAAGGCTCTGATGGGAAGGACGCTCCAAATGCTATCTTCAGAATCTTCTTCAATGATTTGTCTTTGCTGCCATAACAGTGGCAAAAAAAAATCAATGCTACAATATTCTTTTTTTGAAAACAGCCCTGGGCTTGGGTTGATAAAGCAATGATTTAAGTAAATGGCTGAAGTGATAATTTGAGTATGTTCTTAAAGGATCACTACTAGGCTCCTTCCTTCTTGGGATGCACCTATTTTTAACCAATTTCTCAACTTCTGAGTATGGTAATTAAACAGAGAGGTGTACACAGCCTAAATAGTGGGAAATGAAAGCCAGCTTCATTAGTTTCTGTACCTTAGGTAACTGCAGGTACGTGTTAATGAATTACATGACTGGTGAAATAAAATTAAAGGTAGCTGCCTGTGTTTACAAAACTGAAGCTGCAAATTACAGGTATCTGTAGCATCCATAATTCATCCATAATTGACAATTTTCATATTACTGGAATAAAGAATCAACTCATGCAGATGATTACAGTATTTGCCTCTCAGCACTAGAGACTTTACTTCATTTCCATGCAGCATATCAAATGAAACAAATTACAGTTTTTCAGGGAGAATTGGACCTCTACAAAAAGGACAAAAATTGTGGCACAAAACCCAGCTCTGACTAAACTTATCTACAGCATCTAGTTTGCATTCAGTAGAGAAATGGGATTCAACAAATCCACAAAACCAGTTGTCACTGAGCCAAATCGGACTCCCAGGGACCCAGTGTGTATCAGAGTATCACCGTGCACCATAGGGTTTTCTAGCACAGAGTTTTTGGCAGTAGATTGCCAGGCATTTCTTCCAAGGCACTTTTGGGTACACTTGGACTTCCAAGCTTCAGTTAGCAGTGAAGCACATTAGCCATTTTGTACTCTCTACAGACTCCAAAATTACACAAACTAGGTCCAATTTTTATTTTGGTGTGGCGCCGTAGGGTAAGCGTTCGACCTCAAGGTCAGTTTGAATTGCATGGTTGGTCGTTCAAACTCACAGGCTACTACTCAGAAGCCCTATACTGGATTACTATGAGTCAGTACTGACTCCGCAGCACTTAACAACAAACACCAAAGTCAAGAAACGCGAAGTAAATGTCTTCAAGTCCCACTGCTTAATGTCTTCATCTATGAAATGGAATAACAGAAGTGTTTTTCACGGGATTGTCAACAGGATCCATTAAATGACTGCATGCCAAGTGTTTAATGTTATAGCTGCCCCAAGTGAGCACCTGAAAAATGTTAACTATAATAATAGCTCCAATCGTCAGTTTCTTTATCCATAAAATAGGGTGAAAACATCCTCTACTACAAATGTTTGCACAGAGGATGAAATTAACTAATACATGTTAAGTGCTTAGTTTCCTTCCAGACACACACACTCACACTCAGTATTCTATCAGTAGCAGATGTGGGCAGTCCCTGGGTCCTGCAGTTAACATACTTGACTGATAACCAAAGGGTCGGTGGTTCAAATCCACCGAGAGACACAAATAAGTCACTGAAAACTCGATAGAGCACAGTTCTACTGTGATACAAATGTGATCAAAGTAAGTCAGAATCTACTTGATGACAGTGGTTATGTCTTTAGCAGACATATAGCTGGTAACAGTTGTATAATTAGTTAATAATAATTAGTATTATTAACATTTAACATTTATCTCTTTAGCTTTAATGTATAAACCCCAAGTCTTGAGCTAATAATTTATTTTGAAAAATGTTTCATTTGGGGATATTCTGCATTCATTTTCAGAGTGATACAGACTTTGTGAGGAACTGAATTTCAAGACAGAGCATCTTGAACTTGAATGAGTTTAATCTCAATACAGTTCCCTTGTATAAAGGGATGCCCTGTGCATCAAAACGAGGGCCTCTGGCAGTAACTCCTGGACGAGGGCTGTGGAGAGCTCCATTCGAAATGGGCTGCTCCTTGTTGCAGATGAAACTGGAGGCTTCTTTAGAGAGCTTCTGGACCTAGGGGACTGGGGGCGCTGGGAAGAAACTCAAATACAGTAGGGGAAGTGGTGGAAACAAAGCAAAGAAACTACAGGGACACAAGCCAGATGCTTTTCTGAAATCTCTTTGACATTCCCCAGAATGGACTTTTTCAAGTACCCATCTTTTCACACATAAGTAATGCAAGGCCTGCCTTGATGTTTTAAGTATTTCCATTTCTATCACTGGAATTTAAGAAGACGGGGCCATGCAAATGAGGAGGAATGTTAAATCAAAATGATCTGAGACAAACTGATCTGAACACATGTCAAAGTTTATTACTCACTAATCAGGGGCTCAGCAGGTAGAATCTGCCTGTTCAAAATGATATGGGAGAGGGTGTTAAATACCTAAGGTTTCTAGCAAGCTATATTCTGCTTTATTAGATCAAATGGACATTTTAAAAAAAAAAGGGGATCTTTTTATCAGTGGTAAATTTGTGGCACCATATGGATTCATTTTCAGATGTGAACCTTTAATCAGAAACAAGCAATCAATCAGAAAAGTAAATGATAAAGAAATTGATCTGCAGCGACTCATTAGACATACAAATGAGGAAACGAAGTTTCTTGTAACTGTCTTCCATGGAAGCCAATTCGTATGCAGGTTGTGGGTAATTAGTATGTGGGAGGCAGGTAATTGGTATGCAGGAGGTGGGCTAAAGTCAAACACAAGAACATAGCAGAAGTTCCTGTTAACTAATTGGCATCACATTTACTCAAACTCGTAGCATCCCCTATGTGGGGCAGGGTAGAACTGTGCTCCATAGCATTTTTACTGGCTGAATTTTTGGAAGTACATTGCCAGTCCTTTCTTCTGAGGTGCCTCTGGGGAGACTGGAATCTTCAACCTTTTAGTTAACAGCTGAGCCCATGAACGGCTTGTACTAGCTTAGGCTACAGAAGCCTGGTTTTTTATAAAGAAATTTCTGCAGCATACAATAAAAAATGACAAACAATTTTGCTTAATTCTAAGGTTGATGTTATTGTTAAATGCCATCGAGTTGGTTCTGACCCATAGTGACCCTGTATAGGGTTTCCAAGGAGCAACATTTTATTTTTGTTCACAACAATAATAGTTTATGATCATTCACATGTGTTCGGCACATCAGTTTGCCAAGTGTTTTCTCTACACAGGGTCAGGTTCAATTTTCACAACTGATCTGAGAAGTAGGCAGGCCAGATGTGAGCCCCATTTTCTAAATTAGGATGACACTTAGATTCAATGTCTTTGCTCAAAGTCCAGCTCTAAGTGGTTGAAAGGAAGAGGAGTGTCCAGTATATCTATGAAAATTGTTTCCCTTTCAAATATTTCAAGCATCCCAAGGTGACTGTTTTTGGCAAAGCCAATGACAGACTCAGAGACAGTCACACATTCAATAGCATGGAATGTTTTGAGGGGCTTTCGACACCCTTACATTCTTTCTCCACTTAAGCCATCAGCTTCATCATCCTCAAATTCCCACCTTGAGTTCAGCCATTTATACCTATTGACACAAGAAATCTGTTGTATAAGAAGTAGACCTAACTATCACCTCTTTTCCTTACCAAGGATATACTGTCAGATGAATGATTTAACCTACAAGATCACCCCAAGTACATTCTGGAATATATCAGTGCATTAATGTCGCTATGACTTGGAACCGACTTGATGGCACTTAACAACAACAGGCATCTTAATACCATTGTACACTATTTGATGTTACCCTCATGTCAAGTCTCTGAGATATGATCCATTAGTATGCCCACTTTTCTGATGGGGAAAAGGAGGTTCCTATGACTTTATGGTTGTACCTTATGGGAAGCAATAGCGATTCAGAGGTAGGATGCTCCCCTTCATAGAGGAACTCCAAGCTTGATGCCCCACCCTTATGCCTCATGCACAGCCCCTACCCATCTGTCAGTGGAGGCTTGTGTGTTGCTAGGATGTTGAACAGGTTTCAGAAGAGCTTCCAGAATAAGACAAACTAGAAAGAAAGGCCCAGGATCTACCTCTGAAAATCAGCCAATGAAAATCAGCCAATGAAACTCGGCCAATGAAAATCAGCCAATGAAACTCGGCCAATGAAAATCAGCCAATTAAAATCAGCCAATTAAAAATCGGCCAATGAAAATCAGCCAATGGAAATCGGCCAATGAAAGCACCATATGGATCTCAGCAGTCCAACAGGTAAACTAAGTGACCATAGGGCTGGAAAAGAACTAGGCAGTATGATGTTCCACTGTGCATGGGTCTCTATGAGTTAGGGGTAACTCCATAGCAGCTATCCAATAACTTGATAAAAATACATTCGATGTCAAAGTTGTGAAAGTTGAGGGATATAACCCTCAATCCATCTCCAGAGACCATACTCATACTACAGAAAAGATGGGTGAAGAAATCTCTAGGATAGACTCTTTATTAAGAAGAAACATTAGAGGACATGCTTAGAATTCTAGATGAGGAGAGAGATTAATGTAACAACTCTGGCTGAAATGTGTTCTTAGGGGACATATTCCTGGTGTTGCCTGGACAGGTTTTACCTTGACAGGTAGAGACCAATGAAACATTTACTACATGATTACAATGCTTCATCATATTAACAAATAATTTGCATAGAAATTGTGAAATCTATAGCAAGCTACCATCTTGTTTTGTCCTCACAACAATCCACTGGAGATGTTTCTAATGCATATTTTTAGAAACCGGGTAAACGTGAGGTATTTAAGGATTTTACCTGGGATCTCACAGTCAGCATGGTCATAAGATTTAAATGCAGATCTTAAAATGTTCAGATCCTGTCTTCCTTCCATTGCATCACATCTGCCTTTCCAACATGATAGGACATTAAGAATAAACAGTGGTACCACTTCAGTTAGTCAGCCTGGCCTGGACAGACAGGAAATGAGGAGACTCATGGAAATTAATTGACTATAAACAACAATAACAAAATTTAGAAAATGCCTTCCAAGAATTTTTCACACTTAAGCAGACGTTTTGGTTCTAACAAATGGTTGATTCTGATACCTTAAGAACACAGAAAATTATTTTTCTACAGCCCTTAAATTTAATTTTTTCCCCTCATCTTTCTAAAAAGAATGTTTCTGCCAGTATTCCTCCCCGCAAAAAAACTTCACAAAAAAAGAAGACTCAGATTCCTCCAGGCTTCCTACCAACATAAAGGGCATACTAGATGTTGAGGTTGTCTGCCAGGCACAATCATTAACAAAGGCCCACAGGATGCAGGGCAAAAGCAGAATTAGACCAGACTGTGGTACATATGCCCTAGCATCCTAGGATGAGCAGAGATCTTGAGAGGTCATTTAGTCTATTCCTATGTTTCCAAAAGTGACTTGCCTTTTGCCATTAATTTGAACCATCATAGAACAAAATATATTCTGTTTTGAAGAACACTGGGAAGCAGGTTTGCTCTTTAATGAAATCTCTCTCAAATTTTACTGGTAGACACCCATGCTTCATGTTGGTTAGTACAGTGGTTCTCAAATGGGAGCGATTTGTGTTCCCCAGAGGACATTTGGTGATATCTGGAGACTGGCTTGATTGTCAAAGTTAGGGAAAGGAATGGAGGTTGCTTCTGGTATGTAGTGGGTAAAAAACAAGACTGCTAGGACACATCTTACCACGAAAACATACAAAGATCTAGCCCAAAGTTCGTTAGGCTGAGAATGATGAGCCTTGCCAAAAAGAAAAGGTGAGGTTATCATTGTTTGAATATTGTTATTCAAAAGATTGTTAGCAGAAGGGAAGGTAGTCTAACGTTTGCATTTGTGGGTTGCAAAGGTCTATCTGTAATGAGATAAATTTCTAATAATTCATGAACGCATTTCTCCATAAGTAAATGAAGGACCTAGTTTCTGTAGGGAGACTGGCCTAAGTCTTTACTAACTAGATAGTATGAGCTGATTAAAAAAAAAAAAAAAAAAAACTAGATAGTATGAGCTGATTAAAAAAAAAAAAAAAAGCTCTGTGAAGGCAGAAACAACATATGTAATATTTCCATGTCCCCATCGCCTGCCTCACAGAATGGCTGAGAGTAAATACTCTCTATATATCATCTAGTGATATTAAAAACAGCAAAATGGACTTTCATAAAATGGGCTACTTCAAGTTATAGGCTACTGGATGTTTTAGGGATACCTGTATGAAGCATCACAAATAAATGGACAGTCTTCCAGAGTAGTTAAAACCAAGGACCCTTTGTTAGTGTAAGTGAAGTACAAAATGCTTTATGTATAAAGATTTCCATTTTAAAATGGAAAAACAGTAGTTCCCAAAGGAAACCCCAAAGTGAAAGTCACTAGGCTAGATTCTCCAAATGATGGATGTTGTTCTTCGTTCCAAAAGGTAAAAGGTCAGCTCTGTTTAACACTACAATGGTCCATTTCAGGGGAGAGAGCCAGCCACCTTGGAGAGAGAGGTCAGAGATCAGCAGTTCAGGGTATGAGGTGTCATTGAAGTTATTAACTGGTCCATCATCACAGACCTAGGCCATTTCTGTTTTAACAGAAACTTCTTTAGCCCATCTTGTTGGAGTAGGAGGTTTTACCAACTTCCTTTAGACTTTAATTGATAACACACAAATCTGTTGCCACAGATGGTTGGGTAGGTAGCATCTGCAGCTGAGGTCTGGAGAAAGACTTCCCACTCCCAGAAAATACAAGATCGTTCATTTCCGGTTAGTGAAGAATATAAATGTACAGGACTCCATGGGAACAGAATTCGGGGGTGGGGGGCACTCAAGCAAATGAGATCAGCAGGAGAGGTGAATTTGCATGAAGAATGTAACAGGTTCTCAGTGTGCCTTTCTAGAACCTGCAAATAACATGAAATGCTTTTGAATCCCAGATACACTAGTTATTAACTGTGTAGATTGTTTTTAACTTTTCCAACTTCCACTTTCTCCCATCTGCAATACAGATTGATACCAGGACTTCTTATTTGTTGCTGTCGTTAAGCGCTGTAGAGTCAGTTCCAACACATAATGACCCTGTATACATTCCATGGCAATTATTAGTCTGAAGGGACTTCAAAAAGTTGGTGGAAAAACTCTATTATCTTTTAATTGCATTTTTCTTGAAACTTTATGAAGCCCCCTCAGATTTCCCCATTGCACTGAATTACTTCATATGCCCCTTTCAGTATTGGTCAGAATCAACTGTATGGCACTTAACAACACGACAACAACCAAATGACTACATAGGATTATGCAAATGTGCTTATGATCCACCAAAGGGATTGAATAGATTGCTAATAATGTAAATAAGGGACAGGGCATTGCTTGTGAGGGTGGGGCTATGCAAACAAGGTTTATGGAATCCTAATGTGGGGATTGATCAGTTTTGCCATCCAAATACATTTTAAATGAGTTAGTTAACTCAGAGACAGAAAGAGGAATCTCATTAGCATCAAGATGGAGAGATGTGACACAAAAGACAGCTAGAGATGCCAGGAAGGAGAGGCGGCATAACCAGGAGACTGATAGAAGACTGGCAGGAGATGGCACAGTGGGGTTCCCAGCCCCTGGATTAGAGCTGAGTGCCATTAGACTGAGACTTACTGGCAAGGTGAGGTACCTCTGAGCACTGAATTGGCAGAGCCCAAAGAGCTTTGTAACACTTGCCCAAGCAGAGCATGGACTAGGATAAGGGGCTACAAGTTAGAGAGAAGCATGTCTGCAGGCATGGATGAGAAAAGCCTGTTCTGATTGAGGAACCGTACCCTGAATGTTCCTGAACCTAAACTGTAACCTGTTACTTCCCTAATAAAGCCCATATCTGTGAGTCTGGTCTATGCATTCTGTGCAACCACTGAAACACATTTTCAAACTCATCAGAGAAATAGACAGAGCCATGGGTTGGTGTCAATATTGTTAGGAAGGTTGGAGGGGAGATCATATCTGACTTCCAACTCATAGGAATGAACCTTGAGCAGCTGATGCTGATCTTGATTCTCTCTCCTTCCCCTGAAGTTAGATGTTGTCCTCATGCCGTTTTTAGTTTCATGTAAGGAGCTCTGGTAGTGCAGTGGTTATGAATCGGGCTGCGAACCGCAAGGTCAGCAGTTTGAAACTACCAGCTGCTCCGCACGAGAAAGATGAGGCTTTCTGTTCCCGTAAAGATTTACAGTCTCAGAGGGTCGTTATGGGTCGGAACCGACTTGGTGGCACTTAACAACAACAACATGGCCCTAGCAACACTGAGACCACTCTTCTATCACTTTATCATACTGTGGTGGTCTGACTGTTGCTATGAATTCCACCTCAGGGCAACTCATGGCACACAGGCTGTAAAGGAGCTTCCAGGCTAACAAGAAAGGCATGGTACCATATTGAAACATATTCCAATCATTAGCCAATGATAATTCCTCAATAGATCACAATAGAATAGTGTTCAGGATAATGCTAGAAGAGGAGCTTTCAAGGTTGGAAGGCATTCAAAATACACGGTGGCCATAGCATGATCTCAAGCACACTGATGGTTGTGAAGACGATGCAGTACCAGGCAACATTTTACTCTTTTGTAATGGGGTTGAGTGAGTCAGAGCAGATTCAACAGCAACCAATAAAAAGAACCTCACTCAGGAGATACAGTTACCCTGGAGATTATCTCTAGTCTCCTTATCCTAAGAGACTTTTCACCTTTCCTGAAACTGACATGAAGGATCCAGGCAATTCCACAAATCTAGGGAGAGAAACTACCACTTGTCTGTCAGTTTGTCATACTCAGATGGCTTGCATGTGGCTGTGATGCTGGGAGCTATGCCACCAGAATTTTAAATACCAGTAGGGTCACCCATGATGGACAGATCTCAATGGAGCTTCTAGACTAAGACTAGGAAAAAAAGGCAGACCGTTTCTGAAAGATTTGCCACTGAAACCCTTATGAATAGCAGTGAAGCATTATTAGATATAGTGCTGGAAAATGAAAGCATGATACATTGCACTAGAATATTGTCTGACATCGTGTCAGAAGATGAGCCTCTCAGGTTGGAAGACACTCAAAAAATACATCTAGGGAAGAAGGGCCTCCTCAAAGTAGAGGTGACCATGATGAAATGAAGAGAGAAAAGGTCTCAGAACCTTCATTTGTTGATAGAACACAACTCAAACTGAGGGGAAACAGCTGCAAACATCCAATAATAATCAGAACATGGAATTATGAAATATGAATCTAGGAAAATCAGAAGTCATCAAAAATGAAAAGGAATGCAAAACTATCTATATCTTAGGTATTAGTGAGTTGAAAGAGACTGGCAATGGTCA
>NW_006408598.1:10632226-10634366 GCF_000296735.1 Chrysochloris asiatica
AACTCTACAGAAATTGACAAAGTACAAACTGGAAAGATTCAGCAAACTGCTACAGTGCTGGAGACGCTCACTCATCGATGCCCCAAAATTGGAAAGACAGCAACCTGGCCAACTGATTTGATGACATCCATATTTGTGCCCATTCCAAAGAAAGATGACCCAATGGAGTATGAAAATCATCAAACAATACAATTATTACCATATGCAAGAAACATGTTGCTGAAGATAACTGTATTGCAAAATGCTGCAACAGCACAAGACCAAGAAGCTGGAGTCAGGAGAGAATTTGAACTACGGAATCATTGTTGATACCAGACTGATCTTGGCTGAAAGCAGAGAATACCAGGTAATGTTTACTCGTGCTTTATTGACTATGCAAAGGTACTCAACTGTGTGGATCATCACAAATTATGGATGACATTGTGAAGAATGGATAACCCAGAACACTTAACTGTGCTTAGGAGAAACTTGTATATAGCACAACACAGCAAGGGAACACTGAACCGTTTAAAATCAGGAAGGGTGTGCACATGGGTTGTATCCTTTCACTCCATTTATTCAATCTGTATACTGAACACACAATTTGAGAAGCTGGACTATATGAAGAAGAATGTGGTATCAGAATTGGAAGAAGACTTATTAACAGCCTGCAATATGCAGATGATATAATCTTGATAGCCGGAAATCAAAAGGGCTTGAAATACTTATTAATGAAGATCAAATACTACAATAGATGGCACCACATGTAAAGAAAACAAAAATCCTCAAACTGGACCCAAAATAATAGCCTCATACTAAATGGTGAATAAATTGAAATTGTCCAAGACTTCATTTTGCTTGGACCCCAATGAACAATCATGGAAGTAGTCAAGATATCAAATAACCTATTGAATTAAGGAAACCTCTGGAAAAGACTTCTTCAAAATGTCAAAGAGCAAAGATGTCAGTTTGAGGACTAAGGTGCAACTGACCCTAATCATGGTATTTTCAATAATTTCATATGCTGTAAAAATTGGACAGTGAATAAGGAAGAATGGATGCCTTTGGGTTATGACATTGGCGACAAATATTAAAAGTGCTATGGACTGCCCGAAGAACAAAGAAATGTGTGTTGGAAGAAGTACAGCTAGAATACTTCTTAGAAGTGGACCTGAGGAGACTGTGTGTCTTGTACATTGCACATGTTGTCGGCAGGAACAGTCCCTTGAAAAATACATCACGCTTGATAAAGTGGAGGAGGGTCAGTGATAAGAAGGAAGACTCCATCAAGATGGACTGACCCAGTGGCAGCAACCATGGGTTCAATCGTACCAAGGAATGTGAGGATGGTGCACGAGAAGGTAGCATTTTATTCTATTGTGCATACAATCGTGACAAGTTGGAATTGATTCAATGGCATCTAATAGCAATAACATACAATTATAAGGACAGGACCCAAGTATCCAGAAGATTGGTAACCAGATTCTTCAGAGATCCTAGATGCAGTATCACACAATCCCAGGTACTCACAGGAAGATAAAAGCAATATGGGAGAGAAAATACCACAGAGTAGGAATACATTTGACAAGCATGTCCCTGGTAGTGGCAGGTAATTGAAAGTCAACAAAACCTACCTTAAGTCATAAACATACAAAACATTTATGAATTTTTGTCATGTATGAAAGTCAGTGGAAAACATCAGGCCACGTACTATTCAGTTGATTAACTAACATCATCAGCACCCTTTTTCTTTTCTTCTCTTGACTTTGCTCTCCTTTGTATTGGCTTCAATCTCTTTTCTTTATTTTTTGTTTCTTTTTTGATATTTGCTTGTGTTTCACTGACTTTGCAAAAGCATTCGATTGTGTGGATCACTGCAAACCATGGACACCACTTCAAAGAATGGGATGGGAATTATAGAACACTTCACTGTGCTCACGTGGAACCTGAACATAGACCCAGTAAGGGTAGACTGAGTGGTTTAAAATCAGGAAAAGGATCCTCCAGGGCCATATCCCTTCACCGTATTATTTCATTTGTATGCTGAATAAGTAATCCGAGAGGCTGGACTATATGAAGAAGAGCACAGAGGAAGGCTAATTAACAATGCATTTAACAAGCTCCAGTAACGTAGTGGTTACGAATCAGGCTGCTAACCTCA
>NW_006408598.1:10635266-10636483 GCF_000296735.1 Chrysochloris asiatica
TTTGCAGTCCAGGAGCGGAGGTCCCTGGGACCATCAAGGGAGAAGAGCGGAGAGAAACAGTGACAATGATGCCAGAGATGGAGGCAGAGACGATGACATGGAGAGATGGAGCGGTTGGGGACTCTAGACCTAGAGAGGGAGAGGGGCTGTGTGCTGACAACCGAGGGGCAGGCTTGTGGGGTATACCCTTTGGTTGTTTGATGATGTATGGAAGGGATTATAATCATGGCAATGAAATGATATACGATAGGATGGATGTAAAGTTAATGTTCTCCCATGTAAACTATCACATAATTCACAATAAAAAGTTTTAAAAACCAGAAAAACAAACAAACAAAAAAAAAGGAAAACATGTACCCTCTAATCCAACAAAGCATAGCAGAAATTATGTAGTATACAAATAAGTTGTCTCCAGCAATGCCAGCTTAGAAAAAAAAAATCTAAACACGTCTTTTAAAAGGTTTGGTTTGGAGGGGATACTTTCTACCTCCCACCATGCTGTTCTGCCCCACAGTCTACACACTCTGCCGGTCACCTTCCCTTTCCCAACACTCACTGTGCCAGAAACTACCACCTTCTCCTCCTTTTCTCTGCTCTCAGCTGGACACCTCAATGAGAGGATTCAGGTCAGTCAAGGTAGAGAAAACTAATAGCCATGGGCCAATGCAACATTTTTTATAAATAAAATTTTATAGAAACATAGCCATGTTCATTCATGTACGCATCATCTATGGAAGTGTTTTTGCTACAATGGCAGAGTTGAGCAGGAGCATCAGAAACTACAGTCTCAATAAAGCCAAACCCATTACTACTGAGTTCATCCCAACGCAGAGAAGCACTGGTGGGTTTGAAGCACCAATTTTGCAGTTAGCAGTCCAATGCTTATCCTAAAGCACCACACCAGGACCCCCTACAGATGTAAAAAAAAAAAAAAAGAGGGTTCCTATACATAGTGACCCTGTATAGGGCCAAAGAGTTTCTAATGGGTTTGAACCACCGACCTTACAGTTAGCATTCCAGTGCTTATCATACAGCATCACATGAGGGTGGGCAGCAATTCTTTTACTTGCATCACAGATCTAATCTGATATAAGGGAGTTTCCTAGAGGTGTGGCCTACAACATCTTTTATCTTATAAAGATTAAAAGATGCAGAAGTGAGCAGAGAAACTTACTTTCAGCAAGAAAGAAGAGTCAGGACTGGAGTCTGTCTTGGAC
>NW_006408598.1:10638069-10669146 GCF_000296735.1 Chrysochloris asiatica
AGAATACCAGGAAGATGTTTACCTGTGCTTTATTGACTACGCAAAGGCTTTCAATTGTGTGCATCATGACAAGCTATGGACAACATTGTGGAGGATGGCTATTTTAGGACACTTCAATTGTGCTCATGTGGAACCTGTGCATAGACCAAGAGACAGTCGTTTGGCCAGAACAAGGGTATACTGAATGATTTAATATCAGGAAAGGTGTGTGCCAGGGTTGTAGTTTTTCATCATACTTATTCAATCTGTGTGCTGAGCAAATAATCTGAGAACTGGAGTGTACGAAGAAGAATGTGTCCTCAGGATTAGAAGACTCATTAACAACCTGCAATATGCAGATGATACAACATTGTTTGCTGAAAGAGAAGACTTAAAATATTTACTGATGAAGATCAAAGACCATAGTCTTCCGTATAGGTTGCACCTTTAGTGCGATACCCCTCTTGTTCAGTCTTCACTCACTCAGTTCAGTTCCAGCCGCTCTGGCCTTCCTTGCCCCTCCTGATTGGCGAAGTCCAGGGGCACTGGTGAGAGGTTCTCCTCAGAAATCGGGAAATTTCTGGAACAGAAGACAATCTCGCTTCTCCCAGAGCGTGACTGAAGGAGCGCCACGGGGTGGAGGCAGAGAGCGCACGCGCGCCCCAAGAAGTATGTTTTGAACTATTTAAGTCTCACTCCAAAATGTCCACCCTGGAAGCAGGTGCAATGTGACATGCTGCATATTCATGCAACTGTTTGTCTGCATAACATAGATTATGACAAGTTCCAGCCCATCATTTAATTGTGGTTGTATTTGTAGTTATTCACGATGCCAAGGAGCTAAGTCTGTCAGAGCAGGGAGGGAGGAGGAGCATGAGAAAATGGCTCCAAGCTTACATCTATGGTCTGATAAGCCATATCCAAACAGAAACGTGAACTTTGTCTAGACCATTTCTGCCAGGACTATCTTCAAAATAGGTTTGATATATTTCTTCCTAAGTTCACTGAGTACTCTCTTCCAGGTAGAAAGTGCTTATTAAAGACTAAAGGGTACTGAATTTGTCGTTGTATATGGTGGATACAAACAGTAAAGAGGTTAAATGTAGACATTTCGAAGGTAGACAAGAGTAGTCTCTGAAACTCTAGGTAAATTGCATAACTGTTATGTTATGAGACCACATCCTCTTTCATAGCACTGTTGTTGTTAAGTGCCGTCAAGTCGATTCCAACCCATAGTAAACCTGTATAGGGTTTCCAAGGATCACCTGGTGAGCTTGAATGGCCAACTTTGTGGTTCAAACCAACTTTGCAGGCCATCCTGTTAACCCACAGTGCCACACACCAGGACTCCTTTCCACAAAATAGAGGTACCAGTAATACTGGCTACCACTCACTGAGAACTTGAGATATGCCCCACACTAAGCATTTATCTATTTTAATGCATTATAACCAAATCCATTATTCAGATACCATTATTGTCTCCATTTTCCAGATGACGATAAAAGAAATTCATGATCTTCACCAAGGAGCACCTCCAGTAACTATTAAGCAAGTATTCAACACAAGGTCTGCCAGACATGAATTAGGCTCTCCAAAAAATGTTCTCAAGGAGGGATTTCAAATCGTTTGTGAAAAAAAGAAGTATAATCAGAAAAATATCAAAGGTACCTTGGACTGTCAGAAGAACAAACAAATCTATGTTAGAAGAAGTAAAATCAGAAGACATTAGTGATACCTGAAGGAATGTCAAATCCAAAAGTAAGGGATATCATTCAAGATGACTGAGGAGGAGAGGACGGAATTCTTAATTGGAAAATGCAGTAGTTTAATGTGGAAGGACTTCTGGAAGAAGTCCTTGGTTGGTGGTGATATCCCACTAAGATAGCACTGTTGTTGTCAGGTGCCATCAAGTCATCACTGACTCATAGTGACCTTATGCACAGCAGAACGCAACAATGTCCGATCCTGGGCCAACCTCACTAACGCTGCCACACTTGAGTCCATCGAAGCTGCCACCTGGTCAATCCATCTCGTTGGGGGTCTTCCTCTTTTTCTGTGACCCTCCATCTTACCAAACATGATATCCCTCTCCAGCGACTGTTCCCTCCTGACAATATGTCCAAAATATGAGAGATGAAGTTTGGCCATCTTGGCCTCCAAGGAGCACTCTGGCTGCACTTCTTCCCCAAAACAGATCTACTGGTTCTTTTGGCAGCCCCATGGCACTTTTAGTATTGTCCTCCAACACCATAATTCAAAGGCATCAACTCTTTATCTTGGATAAAAGTCTTCCTTCAGAGGAAAAGACCTTTATAAGCAATGAGTGGAGATGTATACCAACTGCATCTCTTGCATCAACTTTGGTGATCCATGTCAAAAGCTGGAATTAATCAGTGCAGTGTTGTCGTTATCATTGTTAAGTGCCAATGCGTCGATTCTGATTCCAGATGGGGGTCTTCATGGATATAGATTGCCAGACTTTTCTCCCGTAGAGTCACTGGGTAGATTTGAAATGCAACCTTTTAGTTATCAGCCAAGTGCTTAGCTGTTACATCACCAGGGTTCTCTGATCAATGTGATCAACATTACCAGACTATCTTCCCACCTAACCTAGGGATGCCTGGTGTGGCTCTGCAGGATTGGCACTAAACTGAGAACCATAAGGTCAGCAGTTCAAACCCACCAGCTGCTCCTCAGAAATCTTGCACAGGGTTGCTATGAAGTGAAAACCGACTTAAGGGCACTC
Source organism: Chrysochloris asiatica (assembly GCF_000296735.1). NCBI lineage: Eukaryota > Metazoa > Chordata > Mammalia > Afrosoricida > Chrysochloridae > Chrysochloris > Chrysochloris asiatica. Next base: position 10,640,795 of record NW_006408598.1, read on the forward strand.
AACAACAACAACAAATGACAGGCTAGAACATGAAACTATTTTTATTCATATCCATTATGTTCAATAGTAAAGATGTCAGTTTGAGAACTAAAATGCACCTGACCAAAGCCATGGTAATTTCAGCAGCGTCATATGCATGTGAAAGTCAGACAGTGAATAAGGGAGACCAGAGAAGACTTGATGCATTTGAGTTATAGTGTTGGAGAAAAATATCAAAGGTACCTTGGACTGTCTGAAGAACAAACAAATCTGTGTTAGAAGAAGTATAATCAGAATGCTCCTGTGAAGTTCAGGTGGTGAGATGTCTCTCAGACATAGGACATTTTATCAGGAGGGACCACACCCTGGAGAAGGTTACCATGCTTGGTAAATTGGAGGATCAGCAAACCTGAGAGGAACCTCAGAGAGATGGACAGGCACAGTTGCAGCAGCAATGGTTTCAATGGTAAGACTAGCTCAGGGTTGGGCAATGTTTGTTCTGCTGTACGTAGAGTCACTAGGGGTCAGAACCGAGGTGAGAGCCCCTAACAACAACATGTATGAGGGGATTTCAAATGGTTTGTGAAAAAAATTCCATTATCTTTTAATTCCTTTTTTCATGAAGTTATATTATTCACTGCTGCTTTAGGTACAAGAATGAAACAGAGCCAGTAAACCACAAAAAACTGACTCGAGTGACGATATTTTTTGAGGACTTACTTAGCATTGTACATGCGTTATTCCACTTAATCTTGACAACAAATCCATTTATTAAGTACCCCACGACACTTAACAACACTAGTATCCCTGTTTAAGAAAATAGTGTCTCTGTAAGGAACTTCACCCCAAACCACACAGAGCTAGTAAACAGTGACGCCATCTTGCACGCTGAAGTTCACGTTAACATGGGCTGAGCTAGGGCAGGAGATGAGTTCAAATAAGGCTTGTTGTGAACTGAAGGGATTCCTATGCTTTCCTTGACAGTAGAATTATCAAACATAAAAACTGGAGGCTTTTTTGCAGCTGATTTATGGTACACATTGGAATTGCATACTAAGTGCATGAGCTCGACCCTTCCATGACCTTGGGGTGTCCAGGTCAAGAGAATTGTTGAGGCCCAATAAGTCTTCTCATTGATCCTATAATAGGAAGCAATCTAAATGCCCCAATTATAATAAGCCATTCCATATATTTCAGTTTAAAATAATGATTTAAAGAAAAGGCCACAGACTCTTATCTTTGTCATAACAAGACTCACTGTGCCCACAGTGAATCAATATTTCTCCTTGTTACTTGTCTCCCAGTGAATTCCTGGCAAATTCTACCAAGGAGAGCAATGCTTACAGTACATTATTACTTTGGTGTTTCGCAGGGAATTATTCATCCCTACGTATTATTGGAACAGTGTTCACTTTGCAGAACCTATTCCCAATTCTATCTTCCAATGGTGTATATTTCTCCTCTTACTGCTATTTAAGTACACAATTAATTTATAAGGTTAATTGACCTGGTATTTGGTATGTCAATGTTTGCATGTGTTAGCATAAATAAATATTATATATAATGATGAAAGCAACCACACAGTAGAAACTCATTTTCTGATACAGCATGAACTCCTTAACAATGAAAATATGTTGATAGTTCCCAGATTTCTACAGATAAGCAGGAAATATAAAATGCAAGATCAAAACAATTTGACTGTTACTACATGGTCACATTCAACAGCAGTAAATCACTAAGCAGAGGAATTGTCACATCCTGGTTCGTTCAGAAGCTCTTCTTTTGACATAGGCATTTAGAACCCCAATTCCACTATTCCTGACCACTTTCAGAAATATATTTTGAAGAGATTTGCAGTGTTCAGTTCCCTGCTAAAAGTAGCATTACTATTATGAAAAGCAACTGCCAATATAAAGGAATATGAATAAAGGCAGCTATCAACATTACTGAATACACACCATGTGCTTGATACTTTCCCATCGGCTTTAAATTTGTTCTTTACATAAACAGCAAATGTCAAAGGAATTCTTATCGTACACAACTGAAAACGGAGACACAGCTATTAAGGAACTTTTCTATGACTCCATAGTCCAAAAGTTGGGGACCTAGGATTCTAATCAAGCACTGTTTACCAACAAATTCTACATCCTAATTCCTCTCTATATAGCAGTTATCATCTATAGCTCTGGTAGTGTAGTGGTTATGAATTGGGCTGCTAACCTCAGGGTCAACAGTTTGAAACTACCAGCTGTTCCACAGGAGAAAGATGAGGCTTTCTGCTCCCGTTTTACAGCCTCAGAAACCCTGTACGGGTCGCTATGAGTTGGAACCGACTCCATAGCACATAACAACAACAACAATCATCTATTAGCTTCTGACTCATGGCAACTCCATGCATGTCAGAGTAGAAAGAATTGTTCCTCATAGCATTTGCAATAGTTCATTTCTTAGAAGTAGATGAAAAGGTTTTTTCCCAAGGCACCCAGTCTGGGAGGGTTAGATCCTCCAAACTTCTGATTAGCATCTGAACATGTTAAATGTTTGCTTCATCCATTCCATTTTCCCTAAGCAAAATAGCAGAGGAAAATCTAACTCGGTAACACACATTTCATGTTTATTGACTGACATAGTAGAAGTTGTGCTGTGATAACAAATTACTAGAATCTCTAACTTTATACATGCTACAAAATATGATGCAAAAGAGGCAATTTTGCTGCTTACTGTATTTCATAGCGCACTCGGAGCTTTTTCTGCCTTTTGGCTCCATCATTTCAAACTGGTGACTTCAATGATTCTCATGGCAGGGTAAGTAAAACCTAAGGAATTTTGTCCTGGCTCTTAAATGCATCAGCCCATAACACATTAAATTGGCTTTTAGTCTACTGACCACTACTCACCACATGATTCTGCCCAGCTGCAAGGCAGGTTGGGAAGGGTAGTGGAGAACATGGCTCCTTGGTGGACAGAAAATGTCTCTAACTCTTTTCATGATTCATAAATGGGAGGGGATCTCTTGGATTCATTTTTACATTGGGTTCTTGCAAACACTGAGCATTTTCAAGTTCTTGGCCCTAATTTTTGGGAGGTAGAAACTTGGACAATGATTCACTTTTTTTTTTTTTTTTAAATTCTACATGGGGAGCGGAGACTCTTCATGTGGGTTAGCAGTGGCTGTGAAGACACCTTCAAGAGAAGCCACTACGGATGACAGGAAATGGGTTTGATTATCTTTAGTATTGCGTTACTGACATACGGACATTGTCATTTGTTAGTAAATATCACCGCTCCTATCTTCTCTCAACAGGTCTTATGGGAAAACATCAAGTTTATAGGCCAGCCAGATGTGAAGATGACCTATGTGGCCCTTTTCTTGTATTCCTACCATGATTTATTGCTTATGCTCACCTTTTCTGACCACAGCTGACTAGTCCAACCACAGGTCCAAACGGACATTTGTATCAGGGACAAAAACGTGTGATGAACATCCTTTCCCTTTATCCTGCTCGACTTAACCTAAATCTGGAGTGGGAGAGCCTCTACATTTAGAGATTTACTGGTCTTGGTTTCTTTCTTTAGTAATCGAGAAACTTGTCAAGGTACTAGATATTTCTGTCTTGCAGTTCTGAACTATTCCATCTCCTTCTGCCATTGCTACTTACAGGCATGCTGTAATTTGTAATAATTACTTTTTGTTTGTTTGTTTGAAATCAAACTCTCTTTGGCTGAATATAATCTGATGGGACAACTTATTTGAGAAACCCAAAGTATTTATCAAAGGCCAATACCTGGTCAAGGCCTGCTCCTTGATTTAATCAAAAATTGAAACAACGAAAAATAGAAGACTTGGAACTAAACTTGTAACTCTTATCAAATGGAAGGTTGTCATTGTTAATTATCCTCAAGTCAGTTCTGATTCATAGTGACCCAGTATGAAATTTCCAAAGAGCAGCTAGTAGGTTTGAACTTCCAACCTTGTGGCTACTAGTCCTATAGTGTCAGAGCAGGACTAAAAATGCAAGGTGTATGTGGCCCTTCAAGGGGACTGGTAATATAAATTAGGTACATGGCACCTACCCTTGATGGGTTGTTGTTGTTAAGTGCCACCGAGTCAGTTCCAACCCATAATGACTCTGTGTAGGGTTTCTGAGGAGCAGCTGGTGAGCTTGAACCACTGACCTTGTAGTTCAAATGGCTTTGTAGTCTGGTGCATTAACCCACAGCGCCACACCAGGACTCCACTCTTGTTGGGTAGGACCATGCAAACAAGATACTTTACCTAACAAGGGTCTTCATTAGGTTTGCCATTCTGCTCCACTTAAAATGAGTCATTTGAGACTTGGGACACCAGAGACAATAAGAGCTGGTGAGAAGTGGTAGCAACAGAGACAGTAAAATCGGCCTGAGACAGAACACTGAGCTTCCAGGCTCATGGGATGAGAGAGCTGAGTGCCTTCGGGCAGCAGGCTTCCTGATGGACTGGCATGTCTCCAGACATTTAATTGGGGGAAGCGAGATTTGTTAATCACAGGGCTAGCCTTGAGCACTTTTGGGTGAAGGCTTACTGGCAGAGTGGGGTGACTTTGGCTATTTATCAACAGTGCTAAAAGAGCTTTTCAACACTTGGTAAGGGGCCAGAGAGTCATTTCACTAGGGGAAATCATTCAGACACTAAAGGCTGAAGACAGACGTGCCAACAAGGTGGCTGAGAGGACGCTGTCCTGACTGAACAACTGTATCCTGAAGGTCCGGGAAAGTGGATTGTAACTCGCTGCTTCCCTAATAAACCTGTAATTGTGAGTACTGTATATGGGCTCCATCAATGTGATCATGGCAGTGAGTGATCAAACCTAGCAGTTCTTAGAAGTAGAATGTTGTGGGCGGAATGGTTAGGGTCAGAATCGGTAAAAAAGGTTGGAGGATGGAGGCATGTCTGACCTCCTCCTCATAGAAATCAGCCTTGGACTGATGCTGATGATTTGAATTCTCCTTCCCCTGGATGAAAAAGTTATGGTGGCCCTGTGGGCTATGCTAAAGGCAAGATCAGTGTTTCAAACCCACCGGTGACTCTGAGGAAGAAAGGTAAAACTGTCTGCTTCCATAAGGATGAACAGTTCTCAGAAACCCTATAAGGTCACTATACAGTTGTAGTTGTTAAGTGCTGTTGAGGCACTTCCGACCCATAGAGACCCTGTATAGGGTTTCTCAGGAGTGGCTAGTGAGCTTGAATCACCAAATTTGCCATTCAAACTGACTTTGCACTACAGCACATTAACCACAGCACCACATCAGGATCCCAAAGAGTCACTAAGAGGCAGAATAAATTCGATGGTAGCGGTCTTTCCCCTTTGTGGAGCTACAGGAGATCAGATACCACCAAGTACACTCTTTACAAGGACTCTCTAACCTACTCTGTGTCAATAGAAAGGACATCGTACAAAGTACCTCTCACTGTTATCAAGTTGATACAAAGGATTTCCGAGGCTGTAAATCATTACATAAGCAGGTTTCATCTTTCTCTCTCTGAGTGAGTGTTGGGTTCAAATAGTCACCCCTTCATTTGGTAGTCAAGTGCATAGCCACTACATGACCGGAGCTTTTTACAGAGTACCAGGCTTGGAGAAACGAGTTGAGAGAAGGACAGTTGTCAGGCACTAGGAGAAATCATTCCGGTACTTCCACTCTGCTCTTTTGAAAATGTAGCATCTTTGAAAACATACCCCATTCTGAGTTGGGTTTGTTTTTGTTTTCTCTTATACATGTTCTCTGGGTAGCTGATACTGTTGCTTAATGAACAGATAAAAAGGACATTGAAGCATCCTTTGAAGTCTTAGCAAACCACTGGGCCCAAACTTCGTAAGTAGCAATTAAGATATAAATGAATTGGTAGAAACCATCTCTCATCAGCATGATCACTGATACAAGGGACAATCTGATGCAGAAGGTGATTTTTAATCACTTCTTTTTGATCCATATCCATCCAAGAAGGAGAGAAGAGAAAAACCCCCTCAGGTGTTCCCTGCTGTCTGTTGCTCTCTGTTTTTCCTGTAGGGTTTGGAATATATACATTGCACTTTCTTTGTAATGTGCTCATTGAAAAAAAAAAACAAACAGAAAGCCCAGAGAAGTCATGAAGTGACTCTGTGAAGGGGCTGTCATGCCGAAGTTGTTACAGGTAAACAACAGTCACTACAGAAAAGCGGTTTGCAACTTGTCAGCAGTGACCCCACCGCGATCATAATTCCTGCCCCCACTCATTCAATCCCATGAGCTACTCCTGGAACATCCTATACAGTCTGAACAAATGTGACAGTACTTTACAACAACTCACCAATTTTCTGTCAGTCTGTCATACTGTGGTACTTGCATGTGGCTCTGATTCTGGAAGCTATGCCACACATATGTTACATACCAGCAGGATCACCCATGGTGGACAAGTGTCAACTGAGCTTCCAGAAAAAGACAAAGAAGGAGAGACAGACTACTTCTGAAAATTTAGTCACTGAAAACCTAATGAATAACACTGGAACACTGTCAGCACCAGAGTACTGACTACTGAAATATGATGAAAAGCACCAGAAAATTATCAGATACAGTGCCAGAAGATTAGCCCCTCAGGTTACAAGGCACTCAAAATCTGACTGGAAAGAGCTGCCTCCTCAAAGTAGAGTTGACCATGATAACATGAATGATGTAAAACCTTTGGGACCTTCATTTGTTGATGGGGACAACTCAAAATGAAAACAAAGAGCTGTGAACATCCATTAATAATTGGAACACAGAATGTATGAAGCATGAATCTAGGAAAGTTGGAAATTGTCAAAAATGAAATGGAACACAAAAATATTGATATCTTAAGCATTAGTGAGCTGAAATGGACTGGCATTGGCCATTTTGAAGCTGATAATCACATGGTTTACTGTGCTGGGAATGACAAATTGAGGTATGGCATAGCATTCATCATCAAAAAGAACATACTGAAGATATGTCTTGAAGTACAATGCTGTCTGTGATAGGATAACATCCATACACCTACAAGGGAGTTAATATGACTACTATTCAAATTTATGCACCAACTACTATTAAAATTTACTCAGCAACCACTAAAGCCAGTTATGATGAAATTAGGGAATTCTATCAACTTCTTTGGTCTAAAATTGATCAAACATGCAATTAAGATGTATTGATTACTACTAGCAATTGGAAAGCAAAGGTTGGAAACAAAGAGGAATGATCAGTAGTTGGAAAATATGGCTTTGGTGATAGAAATGATGCTGGAGATCATGTGATAGAATTTTTCAGACCAATGACTTCTTCATTGCAAATACTTTTTTAAACAGCAGAAAATACACATGAACTTCACCAGATGGAATACACAGAAATCAAACTGACTACATCTGTATAAAGAGATGGTAGAAAAGATCATCAGCCAAGACAAGGCTAGGGTCACACTGTTGAACAGACCATCAATTGCTCATCAGGCTGAAGCTGAAGAAAATTAAAACAAGTCCATGAATGCCAAAATAATACGGTGAAGATATCCCACCTGAATTTAGAGATCATTTCAAGAACAGATTTGATGCATTAGATACTAAAGACCAAAAATCAGAAAAGTTGTGGGTTGACACCATCAAAACCCTCATACAGGACCAAAGCAAACAGTCATAAAAAGACAAGAAAGAAGGAAAAGACCAAAGTGGATGTCAGAAGAGATTCTGAAACTTGCTCTCAATCATAGAGATGTTAAAGCAAATGGAAGAAATGAGGAGGTAAAAGAGCTGAACAGGAAATTTCAAAAGACAGCTTAAGAAGACAAAGTCAAATATAACAAAATGTGCAAAGACCTGGAATTAGAAAACAAAAAGGGAATAGTACACTCAGCATTTCTCAAGCTGAGAGAACTATATCAAAAATTCAAGCCTCTACTTGAAATATTGAAGGATTCTATGTGTAAAGTTCCTGGTGTTGCACTTTGGGTTAATGTGCTGAACTGCAAAGTGAGTTTGAACCACAAGGTCAGCAGTTAAAGCTCACCAGCCGCTCCCTGGAAACTCTATACAGGGTCGCTCTGAGTCGGAACCAACTTAATGGCACTTAACAGCAACAACAACAACAACAGCAGCAAAATATCGAATGATGAAGAAAACATCAAAAGAAGATGGAAGGAATATACAGTCATTGTACCAAAAATAAATGGTCAATATTCAACCATTTTAAGAGGTAGTATATGATCAGCAGTCAATGATACTGAAGGAAGAAGCCCAAGGAATGTTGAAGGCATTGTCAAAGAACAAGTCTTCAAGAACTGACGAAACACAAATTGAAATTTTTCAACAAACTGATGTGGCACTGGGGACACTCACTCATCTATGGCAAGAAATTTGGAAGACAACTACCTGGTTAACTGACTGGAAGAGATCCACACATTCCAAAGAGAGGTGACCCAATGGAATGGGGAAATCATTGGACAGTATCATTAATATCCCACTGAAGCAAAATTTTGCTAGAGATAATTTTAAAATGGCTGCAACTATACAATGACAGAGAATATCCAGAGGTTTAAGCCAGATTCAGAAGAAGACATGGAACAAGGGATATCAATGTTGACATGCGACGGATCTTGGCTGAAAGTAGAGAATACAAGAAAGATGTTTACCTGTGTATTATTGACGATGTAGTCTTTTGACTGTGCAGATCATGACAAAGTCTGGACAGCATTGTGAGAATGAGTACTCTATAACACTTAATTGTGCTCGTGAGAAACATGTACATAGACCAAGAGGCAGTTATTCAAACAGAACAAGGGGTCACTGATTGGTTGAAAATCAGGAAAGATGTGCTCCAAGGTTGTATTCTTTCGCCATACTTATTCAGTCTATATGCTGAGTAAATAATCTGAGAAGCTGGACTACATGAAGAAATATGTGACATCAGGATTGGAGGAAGACTCATTAACAACTTGCAATATGCAGATGATATACTTTTGCTTGCTGAAAGCAAAGAGGACTTAAAATGCTTACTGATGAAGATCAAAGACCACAACCTTCAAAATGAGTTGCATTTCAAGGTAAAAAATTATATATATCCTCACCACTGGACCAATAAACAACATTCTTATCAATGAAGAAAAGACTGAAGTTCTCAAAGACTTCATTTTTCTAGGATCAACCATCAACGCTCATGGAAACAGCAGTCAAATCAAATGATGTATTGCGTTAGGCAAATCTGCTGCACAAGACATTTTTAAAATGTTGACAAGCAAAGATGTCAGTTTCAGGACTATGGTGCGCCTGACCCAAGCCATTGGTATTTCAATAACCTCAAATATATGTGGAAGTTGGACAGGAAATAAGGAAGACCATAGAAGAATCGATGCATTTGAGCTATGGTGTTGGAGGAGAATATTAAAAGTACCATGGCCTGCCAAAAGAACAAACCAATCTGTAGGGAAAAGTACAGCCAGAATGACCCCTGGAAGCCAGGATGGCCAGACTTCATGTCTCATACTTCAGACATATTCTCAGGAGTAACCAGTTCCTCAGTTCCTGAAGAAGGATATTATGTTTGGTAAAGAGGAGTGTTGGAGAAAAAGAGGAAAACTCCCAACTAGATGGATTGGCACAGTGGCAGCAGTGGTGGGCTCAGGTGTAGCTATGATTGTAAGGATGGCCCATAACTGGGCAGTGCTTCGTTCTGTTGTAGAGAGGGTCACTATGAGTAGGCACTGACTAGATGGCACCTAACAGCAACAACTACAATTCTTCTTGTGTCCAAAAAAGGCTCAGTCCTTTGTGAGCGGACCTTGCTTTCCAGAAGGAGTACTTCTCATATTCTTGGCTTTTAATCAAAGCACATTTCAAATGCATGTTCAGGGCACTATATTTAATAGATTCCTAGTGGGAATGCTTGGATCAGAGTCTTTTCCCTTCCTATAGAGCTTTTCTTTGTATTAGGTTTACTTAGGTTGTTGCTAAATGCTGTCGAGTCAGTTCTGACTTAGAGCAACTCTCTATAGGGTTTCTGAGGAGTTGCTGGTGGGCTCAAGCCCCCTACCCTGCAGTTTGAATTACCAGTGATTATCCTACAATGCCACACCAAGAGTCTACAATCATAGTATTAGGGACAGATAAAGTAAGGATTCACTTATAGTGAGTAGGATATACCTGGAGAATTCCCTTTCCCAAGGTGAAGGAAATAAAGGCCTGTCTTGTGTTGCATTAATTCTCTCTTCTCTCATTCTTGAAAAGAGGTAAGAAACCAAATCAGAGGAATTCCACCTTTCTAGAGTTCAATCTTTTTTTCTGGTAGATGAGTACCATTTAGAGAGTATGTTGGTAATATTAGGTTCATTTATAAGAATTAGTAAAACTTCCGGGATTTTTATGAGAGCAAATGTATTTTGATGCACATGAGATACACACACACACACACACACACACACACACCAATATGAGGCATACGTGTATCATACCTAGGGCTGATAAAATGCAAAATGGGACAAAACTCTTCATAGATTGAAAGGAATGATACAACGGCTATTAGGAATCACTAAGACCTGTTTCAACAATCTGCTATTCAGAAAACTAATCTAGTGTGATCCTTAAGGAATCAGCTTCCAATTTAGAGCCCACAACAATATCACTGACATTTCTTAAGCATCTACTATGTTACAAGCATAATGTTGGGGTCTTTATAGCCCTTTGTTTTATCTTCAAAGCATCTAAGAGATGGTGGTTTACAAATGAGAATATAAAGGCTTAACATGGTTAAACAACTACCCTAAGTTAATATGGCCATAGGTAGTCAGGCTGAGAGTTTCAGCCCAGATCCTGTAGACTATCTTCTCTCATACTGCTGGCAAATCTACAGGAAGTGACAGAATTCGAATGTGAGACCTCAGCCATGCAAATCAGTGTTCACTGGGCAGCATCAGACAACAACTGATAGGCTTTGTTGGGCCAAAGCCCTTTCCCTTGAAGACGTATTAGGGCAGACATGGCCAGTGACTACTCAATTCCCATTCTTATTCTCCTCTCTCAATCTCCCAACCAGTACATGACTTTGCCAGGGTCCCTTGCAGATGCATGTGGCCAGGGAGACATAATTAGAATTGTTTGGTAAGGTCTTCAGCAAAAATTTTGAAAAAGATTCTATTTGGCTGAAATGTGTTCTTTTTGCTGCATCCTCTGCCGTGTTCTTCTTGTCTAGCACATTCACTACATGGTAGAAAGGACAGGGAACATTCATAATCATGAAGCAACTCAGGAAACTGAAACCACGGGCTAAGGATGGTGAAACAGAAGGTTAGAAGGAGCTTTGATGAGTTCTTGGATTGATGATCTCCAAACATCATGATACATAACAGAAACATTAGCCTCTATCTCATTAAAACAACAACAACAACAACAACAACAAACCCACTCCTGCTGAGTGGATTCCATTTCACAGCAACCCTGAGACAGAGTAGAATTGCTCCGTAGGGTTTCTGAGAAGGATTTCTCTATGGGAAATCACTGCCTTACCATTTTCCTATGGAAAACCAGTGAATCTGAACCACCAACTTTTTGGTTAACAGCGCAGTGTTTAACCCACTGCACCACCAGGGCTCTGTTCTATCATATTTGTTGTTGTTAAGTGCCATCCAGTTGTGTTATTGCTATTGTTCAGTGCTGTGTCCCCATACAGGTTTTCCAAGGAGTGGCTGGTAGATGTGAATTGCCAACCTTGTGGTTCACAATCCAGTGTTGATCCTACAGTACCACACCAGGAGACCAGAGGCCCCTATTATGTACAAGGAGCTCTGGTAGCATAGTGGTTTATGAGTTGGGTTGCTAACCACAAGGTCCGCAGTTCCAATCTACCAGCTGCTCCATGGGAGAAAGATGAGGCTTTCTACTCCTGTAAAGATTTATAGCCTAGCCTCAGAGACCCTTTACAGAGTCACTATGAGTCAGAACAGAATTCACAGCATGCAACCATCACCACCACCATTATATAGAAGGGCATCATGCCTGGTCAAGGAAAAGAGGAAGGCCTCCAACAAGTTGGATTAATCCAACAATGATTGTGAGGCTGGCGTAGTCCTGAGCAGCATTACATTCTGTTCTGAATAGCGTAGCTATGATTTGGAACCCACTGGAGGGTACTGAACACCACTACAGCAAATATCTAGTTGGGTTTTTACACATATACTATACCCACATAATTACATGCATATCACATATGTTTCTTGCACAGAAAACAAATACAGAAGGGGGTTATGGGTAGGCAAAATCCATATAACACGTTCATTATTTGCATAAAAATATGGACATGAGGTCGAAATTGACCCTAACTGAACCTTACATATTATTAGAATCAAAGTCAAATAAGTCAGGATCCATGTCCTTGTCGCCCCAACAAGCTGGGAAAGCTGCACGGTGCGAGAGCCTGACTCCTACGTTCTTTTCTATTTCCCTCAGCACCTCATGCTCTTTCCAGGTACATAGAATTGAGTCTGAGCCTACACTTACAGACAGCAGACATTTTAGAAGCACCGAGGAAGGTCTTACTTTCTGGGATGTCATTTTTTTTCTCCCAAGCTAAATCCAATTTCAACATGTTAAGTATAAGGAAATGTATTCTGGTAAGATTCCAGCAGGCCACTGACACTGACTGACAGGAAGAACCAACTGTTTCTCAACCCCAAGAAAACAACAACCAAAATTAAATTAAATTCCTGTCTCTCTAAATGACACCGGCTAACAAAGGAGCTGTGTGGATCTTTAAATTACAGTTGGCAAAGAAACAACTTTCTAAAATGTATATATATATTTGTTGTTGTTGTGTGTCGTGGAGTCGGTTCCGACTCATAGAGACCCTACACAGGGTTTCCAAAGCTGTAAATTTTACAGGAGCAGACCGCCTCATCTTTCTCCCACGGAGCGGCTGGTAGTTTCGAACTGCTGACCTTGCGGCTCACAGTCCTATTCGTAACCACTACGCTACCAGAGCGCCATATATATACATACATATATATATAGCAGTAATCCTTTCAGCAATTTTTACTACTAAAAATTTCAAAGCAACTGGAGTCTTGCTTACTGATTTAACCCTCTCCTTACTTCACAAAGAGTTCCTGGGTGGAGCAAATGGCTAACATATCCAACTGCTAATGAAAAAGTTGGCAGTTCAAGTCCACCAAGAGATGACTTGGAATAAAGACCTGGAGATGTACCGAAAACCCTATGTTCCATCAGACACACAAAGTACTGCCATGAGTAAGAATTGTCATGACAACAGCTGGCTTGGTCTTTTGCTTTACGAAACTCACTGCACCATTGTTCCTATCAGACCACTGAATCCATTCGAAATTTCTTAATTACTCTTAGTCCCCAGCTCCCAGTTACCATCTTCACTCTTCCCTTGGACACATGCTATTCCTGAAGACTCTTCTATGCAAGAAAATAATCTCTAAAGTCTCAGTCTTCCCGCTGGTAGAAGGGAATACTAAGAGTGCTAACCTCTTGGAAGTAAGCAAAAAATGGTAGTGGTGGGAGCAAACACAGTAAGAAGAGCAAGAGTTAAAGATGGCAGAGATCAATAACATCATACACACAATCTTGCAATAACAGGGATCTTGCAACAACAAGGAGAGCAAGAGTTAAAGATGGCAGAGATCAATAACATCATACACACAATCTTGCAATAACTAGATGGAGAGACACAGGCTAAATTGGTGTGGAAAGGAGAGTGGGGATATACCCAACTATGTATATAAGTTTAGCAGAGGATATCTGTACCTGGGTATCTACCTTTGTTACAAGCAAATAAAACGAATAATGTTGTGGAGCACACAGAGGCAAAGTTATGAAAACTTCTTAGACAAAACCAAATACTGTGAGGAAATGAGTTCCTAGGCCTGGGGACCCAGGACCATGAGTTAGAGGACGCCAATACTAGTTAGTTGCCTTAACACATTCCACAAAGACAATGTTCTACCTCTTTTTCTTGGTGAATAGTGACTAGGGTCTTAAAAACTCATGAGTGAGCAGTCGTATTTTGAGTTGAAGAGGTTGTTGTTGTTGTTAGGTGCCTCTGAGTTGGTTCCAATTTATAATGACCTTATGTACAACAGAATGAAGTACTTCCTGGTCCTACAGCATCCTAACACTTATTATCACCTTGTAGTCCATTGCTGATGCCTCTGTGCCACACCATCTTACTGGGGGCCTTATTCTTTTGCTGACCTTCCACTTTACCACGCACCAGGGACTGGTCTCTCCTGATAACATATCTGAAGTATGATAGTATCCTGGCTTCTAAGGAGCATTCTGGCTGTACTTGTAACACAAATTGCTTAGTTCTTCTGGAAGCCTATGGTACTTTCAATATCCATCTCCATCATCATAATCCAAATGTAATAATTCTTCTACAATCTTCCTTATTCATTATTCAACTTTCACATGTATATGAGGGTATTAAAAATGCCATGACATCTTTGCTCTTAAATACTTTAAAGAGGTCTTGTGCAGCAATTTACCTAATGCAGTATGTAGTTTGATTTCTTGACTGCTGCTTCCATGAGTATTGATGATTGATCTTTGACAATTTTAATAATTTCTCCACTTACCATGATGCTATTTGTTGGTCCAGTGGCGGAGATTTTTCTTTTCTTTACACTGATGTGTGACCCATAGTGAAGGTTGTGGTCTTTGGTCTTCATCAGTAAGCATTCTAAGTCCTAGTCACTTTCAACAGGCAAGATTGTACCATCTGCATATCACAGGTTGTTAATGAGTCTTGCTCCAATTTTGATGCCATGTTCTTCTTCATATAATTCAGCTGCTCAGATTATTTGTTCAGCATACAGATTGAATAAATTTGGAGAAAGAATACAACCCTGACACATACCTTTCCTGATTTTAAATCATTCAGTATCTCCTTGTTCTGTTCCAACAATTGTCTCTTGGTCTATGCACAGGTTCCTCATGAGCACAATTCTGAAACTCCCATTCTTTTCAATGTTATCCATAGCTTGCCATAATTCATACACAGTTGAAAGCCTTTGCAACAAAGCACAAGCAAACATCTTTCTGGTATTCTCTGCTTTCAGCTAAGATACATAGGATGTCAACAGTGATATTCCTTGTTCCACGTCCTTGTCTGAATCTGGCTTGAACATCTGGCAGTTTCATATCAATGTACTGTTACAGCCATTTCAAATTATTTATTTGAGTGTGATATTAAAGATATTGTCTGTTGATTTTTGTATTCACTTGGGTCACCTCTCTTTGGAATGAGCACAAATATGGATCTCTTCCAATCAGTTGGCCAGGTAACTTTCATTCAGATTTCTTGGCATAAAGAAGTGAGTGCCTGCAGTCACACATAAGGTAGCTGAAAGTTTTCAGTTTGTGTTCCATCAATTTCCAGAGCCTTGTTTTCGCCAATGCCTTCAGTTAACCTTGGAATTCTTCCTTCAGTACCATTAGCTCTTGATCATATGCTACTTCTCAAAATGGTTGGACATAGACCATTTCTTTTTGATACAATGTGACTCTGTGTATTCCTTCAATCTTCTTTTGATGTTTTCTGCAACATCCAATATTTTGATCGTAGAAATCTTCAGTATTGCAAGTCAAGGCTTGAATTTTTTTTTTTCTTCAGTTCCATCAACTTGAGAAATGCTTAGTAAGTTCTCCTTTTTGGTTTTCTAACTCCATGTCTTTGCACATTTCATTCTAATACTTTGTCTTCTAGAGCTGCCCTCTGAAATTTCTGTTCAGCTCTTTTTCCTCCTCATTTCTTTCTAGTTTACAGTTAAACAAATTGTGGTACAGGAATCAAATAAGATGCCCTAGTCACACATCTGAAAAATGGCAGATGCAGGAGCCACACTGTGTGTGAGCCAGACCTGGCCCTTCTTTTGTAGACACATCAGTCATTACCCTGGTCTCTTTCTTCTTCCCATGGCCATCTTCCTTCTCAATATAAACGTCTATGTTTCTTCCTTTATAAAACCACTCAGATTAGATTAGGACTTTCACCCTCCCCACGCCTTGCTCTCGTATGACATCGTGTTGACAGATAACATCATCAAACCCCGATTTCCAAAGTCACCTTCACAGGTATTGGGGCTTAGAATGTCAACATATCTTTTTGGATGATATTGTTCAACCTGAAATAGGCTCTAAAAACTGAATAATACTCCTCAGTCCTGCACACACTCCTGGATTTCATCGTTTCCAGGAACAGCTAAAAGTTTGCTTAATCTACCTCAGAGCAGCCCTAATAAGGATTGAGCAAGTGCAGCACCATTGGTGAAAAGCCTAAAAATAAATAATAAGGATGCAGGAAGGGTGAGACTTGAAAGTAATCAACCTACGTTCTGCCTCTGAGGAAGAACAGAAGTCAACTAATTAAATAGCTCCCAGCCATCACAGAGCAGACAGCCGTGTTTCTGTGTGGAAATGGGGCATGGGGTATGTGCCCAGGAATGATAAGTGCTCTTGGTCAGTTCTTTAACCTCCCTGAGGCTCAGTACATCTGGAATTACACATCACCCTGAGGGTGTGAGAAGAAGCCATCACCCCAGAGGAGCTAAAACAGCGGCACTGATGGACAAGAAAAAGAATCATTGCTTAGGGAAGACGTCAAAAGGCATTCTGTGAGGGAATTCTTGTGGTAGGAGGGGTTATCTTGAGAGTCCACCATCCACCAATTTATTCATTTATTTCTTACTATTGCTAAAATATCTACATTATGTGTGTACCAAAGTTTAACTAGAATCAAAGAGCCAGGAAAGCAGAAAATAATAACCAAAAATAACCAACCACATTATGAAAGAAAGAAACTGCAATGGGCTCGAGAGAACTTGGGAAGGTGACTTTCACGGGGGAAGAGGAGGAGGATTGAATCTGAAGGTAATACTTGAGCTGAACCATCACGGATGGGAAGAAATGATTCCTGCAAAGAACTGGTTGAAGGATCAAGAGATGCAAAGGCCCTGAGGTAGAAAACAGTTTGATCGTGAGATATAGAAATAGAATGATTGTACCTAGAGTGTGGCAGGACAGGGAGCAAGGATGAGAAGAGGTTGGACAAATGGACAGGTGCCATATAGAAGGATCTTGCAAGATAATGGAAACTCTTAGAAGGTTGTAGGAACGAGAGCACTATGGTGTACTGTTAAAGGTGCTTTGATTGCTGAGTAGAAAAGGGTATTTAATGGAACAAGAAGCAAAAATGGAGACCAATTATCAGGCCGTTATAGAGGTCCAAGTGGTTTGCAAGAGCGTCATAGCAACAGAGACAGAAATAAATGGAAGGGTTTGCTCTCTGACTTGGAGAAAACCCCACTTGTGCAAGAGGGACTACCTCAAGCTCAAATGCCTCCAAATTTCAGCAACAAATTGCCCCAATGTCCCAAATTCTGCCATTTCAATAATTTAAATGTTAACAAGCTAGATTAACAAATAAAAATTCAACATAAAGATTCACATAGTTTCATTTTCTGGATCCATTTCCTAAACGACTAGGCTGCATTACTCTTGGTCAATTCCTTAACCTCCCTGAGGCTTAGTGGGCTTGACATGTAAGGCACTGATTGTCCAGACTCCCTGGCATGATTGTTGTGAAAAAGAAAGCAAAGGACAGAAGGAGGGAGGAGTGGAGGGAGAAAAGACCTTGAAGTCTCCATGTCAGTATTCCCAAACTAAAACTTGTTTTATAAAATGCTACTCAAATAAAATTATCATCCCATAGCTTTACATTCATATCCTTCTGTATTGTAGGAAGTATTAGCACCTCTAATCAATTATTATGTATTGTTGCTGTTGTTAGGTGACATCGAGTTCATACCGACTCATAGTGACCCCTATGTACAACAGAATAAAACACTGTCCAGTCATAGTCCAACCTCACAACTATCACATTTGTTGACACACTTAAGCCCATTGATGCTGGCACTTTGCCAGTCCATCTCGCTGGGGTCTTCCTCTTTTGCTCTGACCCTCCACCTTACCAAACATGATATCCTTCTCCTGTGACTGGTCCCTCCTGACAACATATCTGAAGTATGAGAGACGAAATTTGGCCATCCTGGCCTCCAAGGAGCACTCTGGCTGCGCTTCTTCCAACACAGGTCTGTTTGTTCTGTTGGCAGCCAACATTCTCCTCCAACACCATAACTCAAAGGCATCAATTCTTCTATGGTCTTCCATTGGAAATCAGCAATGATAGCTCTCATTCCATATCCTCTTCTGAATCCGGCTTGAACCTCTGGAAGTTCTCTGTCAATGTATGCTCACAGCCGTTTCTATATTACGTTTAGTAAAACTTTATTTACAAAGAGATTATCTGATGGTTTCCGCATTCCATTGGGTCACCTCTCTTTGGAATAGGCACAAATATGGATCGCTTCCAATCAGTCAGCCATATGGTTGCCTTCCAAATGTCTTGGCAGAGATGAATGAGTGCCTCCTGTGCCGCCTCACTTTCTTGAAAGATTTCATTTTTTATTCCATCAATTCCTGGTGCCTTGTTCTTTGCCAATTCCTTCACTGCACCTTGGACTTCCTCCTTAATTGTTACCACTCTTGATCGTATGCTACCTCTTGAAACAGTTGAACATCAACCATTCCCTTTTGGTACAATGACTCTGTGTATTCCTTCCATCTTCTTTTGATGCGTTCTGCATCACTCAATAATTTGCCCAGAGAATCCATCAATAATTAAAGTTGAGGCTTGAATTTTTACTTCAGTTCCCACAGCTTGAGAAATGTTGAGCGTGTTCTTCCTTTTTGGTTTTCTGACTCCAGATCTTTGCACATTTTATTGTAGTATTTCACTTTATCTTCTCGAGCTGACAATTGAAATTTTCTGTTCAACTTTTGTACCTCCTCATTTCTTCCATTTGCTTTAGCCTCTCTATGCTGGAGAGCAAGTTTCAGTGTCTCTTCTGACATCCATTTTGATCTTTCCTTCTTTCTTGTCTTCTTAATGACTTATTGCCTTCTTCGTGTATGATGTTCTGATGTCTTCACAAAACTCTTCTGGTCTTTGGTCTTTAGTGTTTAATGTACCAAATTTGTTCTTCAGATGATCTCTAAATTCAGGTGGGATATATTCAAGTTCATGTTTTGGCTCTCATGGACGTGTTTTCATTTTCCTGAGCTTCAGTTTAAATATGCATATGAACAATTGATGGTCTGTTCCACAATCTGCCCCTGGCCTTGTCTTGATTGATGATAGAGCTTTTCCATCATCTCTGTCCACAGATATAGTCAATTTTATTTCTATATATTCCATCTGGTGAGGTCCATGTGTATCATCATCTCTTATGCTGTCTAAAGAAAGTATTTGACATGAACAAATAATTGATTTTGCAGAATTCTATCATACAATCTCCAGCATCATTTCTATCACCAAGGCCATTTTTTCCCAATTACTGATCCTTGTTCACAACCTGTGCATTCCAATCACCAATACTGATCAATACATATTGATTGCATGTTTGATCCATTTCAGATTGAAGAAGTTGGTAGAATTCTTCTATTTCATCCTCACTGACTTTAGTGGTTGGTGCATAAATTTGAATAATAGTGGTATTAACCGGTCTTCCCTGTAGGAACATGGATATTATCCTATCACAAGCAGCATTATGCCTCATGACTGATCTGGGTATGTTCTTTTTGACAATGAATGCACCACCATTCCTCTTCAATTTGTCATTCCCAGCATAGTAAACCATGTGGTTGTCAGATTCAAAATAGCCAATTCCAGTCCATTTCAGCTCACTAAAGCCTAAGATATTGATGTCTATGCATTCCATTTCATTTTTGACAATTTCCAATTTTCCTAGATTCATACTTCATACATTCCATGTTCTGATTATTAATGGATGTTTATAGCTGTTTCTCTTCATTTTGAGTTGTGCCCCATCAGCAAATGAAGGTCCTGTGGGTTTTACTCCCAAGGGTTTTACTCCATTCGCATCATCACGGTCAACTCTACTTTCAGGAAGCAGCTCTTCCCCAGTCGCATTTTTGAGTGCCTTCCACCCTGAGGGGCTCATTTTCTGGCACTATTTCTGACAGTGTTTTTCTGCTATTCATAAGGTTTTCGGTGAGTAAATATTCGGAAGTAATTCATCACTCCTTCTTCCTAGTCTGTCTTCATCTGGAAGTTCAATCTGAAACCTGTCCACCATGGATGACCCTACTGGTATTTAAAGTACCCATGTCATAGCTTCCAGAATCACAGCAACTCACAAGCGACCATGTACGACAAACTGACAGATGAGTGGTGGAATTATTATGTATAGGGTTCTCCAATAGTATGCTGTATTTCCCAAATTTATTTCAAGAATGAACTTTTAACAATTCCCTGTTGAAACCAGTTTGGCAAGCACGTTATTACAGATATGAAAAAATATTTTTATTCAGATACTTGCAATCCTTTTAAAGTTAAAAACCTTCCAGTAAGGAAAACAGATTACATGTTTATTTATAGATGCTTTGGTGAAGATCTAATAATCAGGTTTAAGAGTACACATTTGGCACTGTAGTATAAGTGCACAACCTCAAGGTCAGTGTGAACCATGAGGTTAGTGGTTCAAACTCATTCATCACTCCTTAGAAACCCTATGTAGGGTCGTTATGAGCTGGAACAAACTCAGTGGCATTTAACAACAACATCAAAAACCTAAGACATCAGTCCCAAAATAAAATAAAGGAGCAATTGGGAAGATACCAGGGTAAGCTATCTCCCTTAGTCTATGAAGAACCCTATGAGATAGACATTATGAACCCTATTAACAGATGAGGAAACTGGGGCTTAGAGACGCTGAGTACCTTACCTAAGTTCATCCAACTGATGTGTAACCAACACATATACTTCTAACCATTCTACCATAGACCAGTTGCCATTGAATCATTTCTCCA
The DNA here is from genome assembly GCF_000296735.1 of Chrysochloris asiatica. Lineage (NCBI taxonomy): Eukaryota > Metazoa > Chordata > Mammalia > Afrosoricida > Chrysochloridae > Chrysochloris > Chrysochloris asiatica. The sequence continues at coordinate 10,661,695 of NW_006408598.1, forward strand.
TGTGTGTCAGAATAAAACTGGGTTCCTTGGGGTTGACATTGGCTAATTTCACAGAAGTAGATTACGAGGCCGTTCTTCTAAGATGCCTCTCTACAGACTTCAACCTGCAACCATTTGGTTACCGGCCAAGCACCTTGGTAGTTCCCATGGTTAAGCAGCTAACTACTTCAATTGTTCTGCTGGAAAAAAAATAAAGCTGTCATATATATTTATGGTCTTTGAAACCATATGGAGCAATTCTATTCTGTCCTATAGGTTCGTTACTAGTCAGAATGAACTTGACTGCAGAGGCTATTAAATGTTAGCTTTAGTTACAATTTTGTGAATTATTGTTTGCAGAAACTGGGATGGATTTTTATGAAGGTGGCCTCCTGTGAGGATGTTGGATACCTGAAGATGTGGAAAAGGTTTGTCCCTTTCAGAATTTTGATTGGTATGATTTATTCTAATCTCAAACTCTAAGTTTAAATGACAAAGTCTAGGTTTAAAAGGACAAAAACTGCACATTATTACTTTATCTAGGGAAGCTACCTTTTCTAAAATAAAAGCTTTGAATACAAGGCTTTCTTCTTTTTTTCTGGAAGCACTGAGTTTGGAGTTAAGTCACTGAGCCTGAGCAATATGAGAAAAATTGGAATCCTAGTGAGAAGAAGGACTTAGTCAGTGATAGCTAAATGATTCCCCCAGCGCAGCTCTAAGCACCAAAGATTTCCTCTCCACCGATTGTTCCCATGTTGCAACAGGAGAGGAGAAGAGCAAGGAGAACCAATCATGAGCGAATCCGGTGGACAATCAGGACTGACGTTTATGTGGGACGGAATAGGAGGGGCCATTGTTCCGACTGTGAATACAGTTCCGGATTTCAAATCACACTCTATTCTTGCCTTAGTTAGCTCTCCAAGAAACCAGATTTTGACCTTTAAAACACAACATCATCTTGTTCACAGTTCCCCTGTGAGCTGCTTGTCTCCTTAATGAAATTGTTGCCTAGCTAATAAAGTTGTGGTTGAAGTTCTGCCTCCTAGCCATTAACCTCAGGATCTGCGCACAATTTCCTATTCATTACACTCTTAAGTCCCTTCGCAGTGGGATATAGGTTCTCGCTTAGCACGGAATTTGGATGGTCTCTGATCTTGATGAGCTTAAATTGGAACACATGATGTTAGATTAGTATAAAGGCAATGTGGAATTAAGTGCGTGGCCTCTGGAGTCAGCCTGCCTGAGTTGGAATGTTGGCTCTGATTAGTAACTGCGTGACCTCTCCAAGTCTGTTTCTTCAGGTTTGCAACCTGAATAAAAATTATAATAAGATTGATACCTAAATCAATCAGTAATTTTGAGGATTAAAGGAGAAACAGAGGGTGCACAGAACAATGCAGCACTCATTCTACAGCACCTCCAGAGCTCCTTTCAACAATCACTGTTGTCATTAAGTGTCATCGAGTTGGTTTTGACACATGTATAGGGTTTCCAAGGAAAGGCTGGTGGGTTTGAACCTCTAACTTTTTGATTAGTTGTTTTTGTTAAGTGCTGATGAGTTAATTCCAAGCTATAGCAATCCTATATAGGGTTTTTTAAGGAGCAGCTGGTAAGCTTGAACTACTGACCTTGCAATTCAAACCGACTTTGCAGTTCAGCGCATTAACCCACAGTGTCACACTACAGTACCACACCAATCACTGTTTTTGTTTGTAAGTGCTATCAAGTCAGTTCCAACTCATGGTGACCTTGTATAGGGTTTCCAAGGAGCAGCTGGTGAGTTTGAACCACCAACCTTGTGGTTCACAGTCCACTGCTGATCCTACAGAACCACACCAGGAGACCACACCAATCATTATGATTACCACCACCATGATCATCACTACTGCCTGCAGCAACACCACCACCATCACCATCAGTATTATCACCACCACCACCGTCACCATGACTACCACCACTGTCACCATGACTACCAACACCACCACCGTCACCATGACTACCGCCACCATTATCGCCAGATCCAATGCCATCTTGACCACCACCATCACTCACAACTGCAGTAGAGGCAGTAGCTAAGGTGCCATGTTCTACCGAATCCCATTAGACTAGCCATGTTCTACCGAATCCCATTAGACTAATCAATCCCAACCCATTCTGCACAATACTTAATGCTTCCATCTCTTCTTAGTCCAAACATTTTTCTTTTCTCCCAGGACTCATATTTTGACACATTATAACCAAAAGCAGCTATAAAGGTAGTAAGACATTTGGAAAAACCACTTGGCAACAAGGTTAGTTCTTTAACACACTTAGTCTAATCCCTTTTGTTGTTATTGTCAGGTACCACTGAGTCACTACCAACTCATAGCAACCTTATGCACAGCAGAAACAAACACTGCCCAATTCTGGGTCCACCTCACTATCATTGCCACGCTTGAGCCCATTGACACTGCCACTTTGTCAATCCATCTCGCTGGGGGTCTTCCTCTTTGTCTCTGACCCTCCACCCTACCAAACATGATATCCTTTTCCAGCAACTCATTCCTCCTGACAATATGTCCGAAGTATGAGAGACGAAGTTTGGCATCCTGACCTCCAAGGAGCACTCTGGTTGCACTTCTTCCAACACAAATCTGTTGATTCTTTTGGCAGCCCATGGCACTTTCAATATTCTCCTCCAACACCACAACTCAAAAGCATCAATTCTTTTACGATCTTCCTTATTTACTGTCCAGCTTTCACATGCATATGAGGTTGTTGAAAATACCATGACCCTGATCCAATCCTTTTTAGATAGCTTAATTGGAATGCTCTGCCCTTCACCCATTTTCTGTTTCTATTACTTTGTCAGTGGCCTTAATTTTTCATTATTAATCACCAAGTAATGCTTATGCTTTTCCCAAAACAAAACAAAACAAAACAAAAAAAAAAACCACACTTATTTATAAAGATCCCGAACTCCTAGTGCAGTGCTGTGTGTTTAATGTGCTGGACTGCAAGGGCAGTTAGAACCTCAAGGTCAGTAGTTGAAGCTCATCAGCAACTCCTCGAAACCCTATACAGGGTCGCTATGAGTTGAAATCAACCTGATGGCACTTAACAATAACAACAAGAACCTCCTCCTCCTTAGGTACCAAGTTAGCCACAGACATATTGAGGGACTCCAGAAGTTTAATTGATGAATTTTTCTTGGGGGTCTGAATGAGCCAAAAACCAGTTAATAAAAGTTGTTCATGACTTTGCAATTGGTACTAACAGTTCTTGTAGTGGAACCCTGTAGTATACATTCTCTAATTCTAAATCTGTATCTGACAACACTGAGCTGATTAGATTCATCAGATTAAATGTTCTAAGACACAAAGGCTCCACTATAGAAAGGCTGAAACTGTGAACCCAATGCATTATCGCTTCAGTGACAACTGCTCATGTTTGATGAAGCAGGAACATATCCCCACCCTGAAAGCACATTCCACATTCTTGAGTCAAGCAGGTCTGTCATCTTATTATGTTAGCAGGTGTGGTGTGTGTTCAAATGAGCCCACACATAATATGATGATACAGTTGTCTCTTATTATAGCTTCACTTGTGGTATCTAAATATTGCCCCTAATGCCATGCTGCCTGTACAATCTGGTTTGTAAACTCCCTTTTAAAAAGTGTGGCCCAAACAGTTCATCCTCTATTATCCTAGCCTGGGACAGGACTCTTAAAGCTTTGCTGACATCTGAAACATTAATATCCTTGGAGATACTGATGAAAAGATAGAAGATCATCAGTTTCACCAAGTTTTTCTTTCTTTGAGAAAGCCGAACACTTTTCTAGACTAAAGGAAAAAGTGATAAGGCAAGATGAAAGAACCTTCCAAGGAAAACACCCAACATCCTGTTGCCATGACTCTGGTAGAGCATTCAGGAATAAAGATTGAGAAGTTAGTTCTCAACTGATGTGCTCATTACATCGCTGGAAGGAGCATGTTTACTTATTATTCATTGGTTCAATCATTCAACTTGAACTTACTGAGGACATATAGTGTTGCCAGATGCTGTGCCAGGCACTGGGGACTCAACAATGACCAGGACAAATGGAGTTGATGGTTCATTGACCCTAGTTTCATCATTAGGGTTCTAGAGCACTGTCTGAGGATAAGTAAAAATATATTGCTATGGAATCATAAAAATAATTATTAAAAATATTAAAATGTTTCTATTATCTATTTCCAAAATACAATCAAGCATACACACATATTACAAGAACCCTGGTAACGGAAGACTTGGTTCATTTCTATTCTAGAACTAAAAGGAAAAACCAGATATCATCTAGTAAGACCTCCAACACTGTCAAGAGTCCCTCAGCCTTATCCCCTTACCAACATTCGCAGATGCTCAAAGACGTTCAAAGTTCTGTTCAAGAATACATCATAGCTGTCTGGTGACAAAGCAGAATCCATATTCAGTAAAAGGGCTAAGAGCCCATGTTCTTGACTCCGATTTCTGGGGTTCAAACTCTCGTAAGTTCTCCAAGCATTGCTGTTCTTATCTATAATACGGGTATTATCCCAACCCAGTTGTTGTCTAGTTGATTCTGACTCAGAGTGTGCCAGAGATGAAATGTGCTCCACAGGGTTTTCAGTGACTGACATTTTGGAAACTTTTATTCCAAGGTGCCTCTCAGTGGACTTGAAGCTCTAAACTTTTAGATAGCTGCTATATGTGTTAACTACTTGTGTCAACCAGAGTCTACATGCTTCTTACAATAGTTTATCAAATAATAATTGTAAACTCCATAGCATTGTTGTTGTTAAGTGCCATCTAGTCAGTTCCAATTCATAGTGACCCTGTATACGTTTTCCGAGGAGTGGTTGGTGGGTTTGAACCACTGACGAAAGTACACTGCCGCATCTTTCTTCCACATAGGAGAGGGTACAGCTGAATGCTTTAACAGTGGTACCACGACAGATCCTTTTTCATGTATAACCAAAAACCAACACCAAGCCTACTGCCATCAAGTCGATTCTGACTCATAACAACCCTATATAGGGTTTCCAAGGAGCGGCTGGTGGATTCGAACTGCTGATCTTACAATGCCACCATTTTGTACAGAGATTTTTTTTTGTGTATTAAGGATAAGCCAATGCTGCCATCAGCCTCATTAATTAATTGTGCTGGTTGAAAGCCTCACTGCACAATGGCTTTAATTCTGGGGTTTTTTTGGTTATATGTTGTTCTTGTTATTGGGGGCTGTCAAGTTGGTTCTGACACATAGACACTCTGTATAGGGTTTCTCAAGGAGTGACTGTTGAATCTGAGCCACTGACCTTCCAGTTAGCAGTTCAGTGCTTACTCTATAGTTTACAGCCTTCAAAATGCTCTAGGCAGTTGTTTTCTGCTCTTTAGGGTGACTCTGAGTAGGAATCAAATCGACAGCAATGTTTTGCTTTTGTTTTTTAATGCATAAAGATGAACAGAGGTCAACAATCAACAAAGGATACAATAATTTTAAAATTATATGACCTCTTGTCAGTCACACATGACACAGTCCAATAGTCTGATTTGAAGAAACTTTGGCAAAACTCAAAGAATCTAAAAGACAGTGAGTTCTAAAGTTTCCAGTGAATCACCCATTAAAAGGGAAATAAATAAAGGATGGAAGGTGGGAGGAAGGGAGGGGGAGGAAAGAAAGAAGGCAGGAAGAAAATCAGTGTTCATCACTATTGAGTACAAAAGAAGTATAAATATTCTCATGGTTAAGATGGCAAAGATGGCTGGTTCATTAGAGTGTCAATATATTCACTCATTATTAAAATCTATAGATAAATTTCTGATAAACAACTAAGAGATTAATTTAGAAGTATTTCCAGTGGTCACAGCATTAAATCAGCTGGTCATCAAAGGCAACTCCAAACCAAGTCACTGTGTTAACTGGAATGATAAAATCATGCTGAAATCAATTCTGCTTGGGAGCTGTTTGGAGAAGCAGCGGGTAGCAGGATTTTAAGAAAGGAAGAAAAGTAGGAAGGGAGCTACAAAAGTATTTTTAAAAGACAAGATTCTGAATCTTACACTTTTCGTTATTGCTATTTTTGTGGGTCAGCCCCCACTTTCTAATGACTCACAAAAATTTGGCATATCTGTATATATAATCATGAGGCAAGTTATGGCAAGAGCAGCAGAAGTCTTAACATAAAAATAAATAAGTTTCCCATTTATTTCAAGTATTGCTATGGAATTATAGCAGCTCACTTTTTCCAGACTTTGCATTTTACAAAAAACATAAACTATGCCAATGGCAAACGACTAGCTTTATCCTGACATTGGTTTTCATTAGTGGATGGTCCTAAATTCACATTTAACTCATTTTCTCTCCTCATTCAGGAATAAGTGTTCCTGTCGTGTGGACTGCTTAAGCTGCAAATAATGTTTAGCTCCACATGGTCCCTTCATTCTATTATCTTCATCTCACTGATGATTCTTTTCCAGTCTGTACTTCTCCTAGGACATATGTGATTATTTAATCTTTATTAACTCTCAGTACACAGAAGACAGTACCCTAGTCCAGTGTGCTTCTAAACATTATTCAATCTATACATCACATGGATCACTCTTTCCAGAATGAGTGTCATTGCTGTGGGCACAATCAGAGATGGGCCATATATACTTGAATGGGAAATTTCAACATTACTAGGAAAGTTATATTATATCAAAAGCATCAGAACTCATAATGTAAACAGCCGCATTGGAGATCTTGGCAGAGTAATGTCATCATTAAAATTTGATTCTGGAATTAGATGGAATGAGATTTGACTGTCAGGTCCAAGATACCAGCTGACCTTAGCTTTTGTCTCTGTAAAATGGAAGTTGAAGAGTACCTAACAAATTAAAGAGGAGACCTGGTAGCACAGTGATTAAGCACTGGGTTGCAGACAGAAAGGTAGGAAGTTTGAAACTGCTTGCAGGAAGAAAGATAAAGTAGTCTGCACCTGAAAAGACGTACAGTCTTAGAAACTTTATGTTCCTAAGTTCTATCTGTCCTACAGGTCCACTATGAATTGGAATCAACTGCATAGCAGAGGATTTGACTACATGAGAGTTGTGAATATTACCAGACAAAATCTCTATGGAATTAGCAGAGTGCATGGAAAATATTAAGTACTCTACATTCAGTCATTCATCCACAGCAAGGGGATACTGAGTTGTTTAAAATCAGGAAAGGTGTGTGCCAGGATTGCATCCTTTCACTATAGTATTCAATTTTTATGCTGAGCAAATAATGCTATAAACTGGATTATATGAAAAAGAACATGACAAAAAGATTGGAAGAAGATTCATTAGCAACCAGCGATATGCAAATAATACAACTTTGTTTGCTGGAAGTGAAGAGGACTTAAAATACTTGTTGAAGAGGATCTACCATCAAAGACTACAGCCTTAAGTATGGATTACACCTCAGTATATGTACATATGTATATATATGTGTA
>NW_006408598.1:10677121-10678209 GCF_000296735.1 Chrysochloris asiatica
AGTCGCAAAAGGAGAAATACTGCATAGGACCACTACTGTAAAAGACTAAGAAAAAGAACCCATATTAAACAGGGGGGAATGGGATTCTTTCCTGGTTACCAGGATGTGGGGGGGTTGGTGAGGGAAGGGAACAGAAGGTGGAGCACAGGGTAGGGAATAGACACAGGATAGTTTGGGTGCTAGGGAGGGGAGCATACATATGAAGGGGGATGGGAATGGAAGAACAAGGTGGATGGGAAAAAAAATTAGGCAGGTTTGCATGAACTAAGCGAGAGAGAGGTAAATAATGATGCATGCACAACCTTGGAACAACAGGGCTCTGGGATACAGGGATTGAGACATGGTTGGAATGGGCAAAAGGGGGTGGAGATAATGTTAAGATGCTTGGCTGTCTTTTAAATCTTGGTTTCCCTAGCATACCATTATAAAATAGACGCTTGAGAGGGAGAGAAAGGAATAGTCAGAAATATCACCATAGAAAGCTTGTGAATCCATCTTCTGCCCATAACTGATTAGAATACCTAAAGTGGGGCTACAACATGCCCAGTGAAGGAGGCTTCCTGTGGAGCCTCTGCATTACATAAGACCATAGGTGGAATCCTGAAGCTCACACAGAATCTTCTAAGGTGGGAAATTTCTGCTTGAAAGTACAAACAGACTAACCTGGAGCAATTAGAAGAACAAAATATACTTCTTGAAAGAAAGATCAACAGGAATAATACAAAACAATAATGGCAGTCCAACTGATTACTTCAAGAACAAGCAAGTTGCTTACTCAGGAGGCATCAAGGCAAGTGGTCGGGTCCCCTCAGGGCAAACCCCCTTCTAAGACAAAGACTCAGTGGGAATACATGAGCAGACAGGTGCTCTGATTGGTGACCATGCTCGTCACCGATAAGGGGAAGTGAGAGAAAAACAGCAATGAAGCTGCGAGCTAAGCCCTACAACGTTCAATAGACTCCTGTGAACCCGGGTGGAGATCAGGTCTGCCAGCAGTGTGGCAAGACCTGGGGACTCTTGGGCCCAGAGTCAGAGACATAGCCACAGAGGACTAGAGTGGAGAGTGAAGCGTCCAGCTGGTAAGAAGA
>NW_006408598.1:10678429-10692472 GCF_000296735.1 Chrysochloris asiatica
ACCCCCTCCATACACAGAGTAGACAGGGATGGGCAACTTGGACATTGGCTACCCAAAATGAGGGGGCTTCAAAAGCAAGAAGTGACTGGCTTACAAGCTTTCAAGAGGGAACCGAGATCCAGAGGACAGGGAGGAAGGTAGAATCTCCACTGATTAGCATCCAATCTGTCTGAGCAGTAGTGCTAATGAAAAGAGATGTGGATAGGTCCCTTGTGGTATAATGGTGAATAACTGTTAACAGGACTGACTCTGAGGATTGGAAATGTGAAGGTGGACATTTTGTAGCAAAAGAAGGGGAGTGATTGACTTTACAGTCCAGGAGCGTAGGTCCCTGGGACCATCAAGGAAGAAGAGTGGAGTGCGGGACCCTACCCAGAGAAGGAGTGATGTCAGAGATGGAGACAAAGACAATGACGTGGAGAGATGGAGTGGCTGGGGTCTCTAGACCCAGAAAGGGAGAGGGGATGTGTACTGATAACCGGGGGGCGGGGGGCAGGCTTGCAGGGTAAACCATTGGTTGGTTGATGATGCATGGAGGAGACTGTAACCATGGCAATGAAATGATATAAGACAGGATGAGTGTAAAGCTAATGTTCTCCCATGTAAACTATCACATAATTCACAATAAAACATTAAAAATAATGATGTATTTGAATTATGACACTGGCGAACAATACTGAGTAAATATTATGGATCACCTAAAGAATGAACAAATACATCTTGGAAAATATACAGTCAGGATACTCGTTATTAGCTGATGAGGAGAAGGATGAGACTTTGTTTCATATAGTTTGGATATTTTGTCAGGAGAGGCCAGACCCCAGAGGAAAACATATGACTGATAAAGAAGAAGGTCAGAGAAGAAGAGGAAGACCCTCAACGAGACAGATAACACACAGAGGCTACAACAATGAGCTCAGACACGGGGAAGATTGTGAGGATGGTCCAGGACTAGGCAGGGTTTCATTCTGCTAACACAAAAATTAGAACTCTTCATTGGTGTTGTTAATAGCATGAAGGACCCAGTTGTAAACATCCTGCAATTAACCTTCCCTCTATCATTCCAAAGATGTCTCCTTGCAACAATGCAGGGCTTATAGCTAATTATCATATTTACACTTTTGAAGGGAAAGATACTTACTTCCTTTTTAATTCATTGCCATTTGTTGTTAGAAATTGTCATTTGTTGTTAGATGTTAGCGTATTCTGCATTTTAACTGATTTAGATAATAATGATTTATTGTTGAATAAAATAGTAAGTTACATCCATATTTTTATATTCCACCATGAACACTACTTCATTTTCAAAGAGTTGGAAAACCCATGATTATTGAATTAGGGCCACCATGGAGAACTTAGTATCCCAGCTGGTTCATTCGCACTCCCAACACATACTGTTCTGATTCAATTAGAGCCTGTACATTCAGTTCAAGAGTGTTCTTCAAAAACCTTGTTAGTGAACTTCACATTTCTTGGAACACCAAAAATAAACTTGCATATGTGAAAGATCTGCTGACAGAATAATGAGTTCTGCCAGGATTTGCAAAAACAGAGGGAAAGTCTTATTTTCTCTCTATCGTGTAATAATTATTGAGCTATAATGTCCTGAATTCACTCATAATTAGACCCCAGCTCTGATGAGGGATATATATAGAAATATATGTGTGTGCGTGTATAATACATTTTAAATTTCCAAATCCAATTGTGTCCTGGTAATAATTAGGATGGAATGCATTGTAAAAAGCATTTTCAGCCTGCATTGAAACATCATTAGCAAAAGAACGAAAGTATACTTTTCCTTTAATATTTGAAGAAACTTACATCTTAGTTTTTTCATCCCTAGAATACTGACTCAGTAATAGGCATTAACTGAGGCAAACCGAGATGCTGCTCGATGGAAATAGAGACGACTGATGCCTTGCAGGATTCAGATGTGCAATTTAGCTTTCAATACAATTAGACACAAAATACAGATTTTTAAATTAATCTTTCAGGTCTTTGTCCATAAAAACTGGAATATGCTTTGTCACCTTTCTAAAGGGGATAGGTACTTCAGTTACCCCTCTTCATTCTGTTAGCAAAACTAAGTCCCCTGAGAAAATTCCTTACCTTAGGTTCTAGAGAAATGATTCCCCAAGACTCACGGAAAAACTATTTTCCTCCATGACTTTTTAACCACAGAGTAGGCACACAATAAATAACTATTGGATAGAGCCATGAAGATGAGGAGTGCTGTCTCATAAAATAGTCACTTGCCTCAAAGTTATGATGCTAAAACTAACCTCAGGTGAAATGAAGCTGTATCTACCATAGGATCCTCCCAAGGGCTCACGGGTTGGGACGTCAGGTTAACAGCTATGGAGGCACAAGTGAACAAGGACTGGCCAAACCTCGCAAGAAAGCAGAGTGATGTGGGCATTCAGCATCACCCATCCTTCCAACCAACCTCTCACTGTCAAAGGTTTTTTAGTTCTCTTAAATGAAGAATGCACCGAGAATGCCTTCCCACTTTCCCTCTTATTTTAACTTCAGTCAATGGTCATCAAACTCTAGACTACATTCGATCTATAGAATTGCAAGAAATTATGCATGTAAAACTGTATGGGTCACTAACCTGTGAGGAAATATCAAAGGCGATTTTGACTGCATGATGTAACTTCAAAAATCTAACCTTCACAGTAAGCTGTGATTACGCTGTATTTGCTGGATATTTGTTATGAGGTTTCCTAATTATAAATGAATAGAATTATAAGACTATTAATATCAACTAATCTAATGCTTTCTCGTTCCAAAGAAGAAACAGAAAGAGAATCATATGAAGAAATGACCCACTACACAAGGTTAAGTAGTTTATGGGATTTGTAATGGAATTATAAACTAACCCAGTCCACTGTGCTTTCTGCTAACTGTTCAAACCTAGGGTACTTCATCCTTGGGAACTGATTACCTATCACTGAATCCAGCTGGGGATTATTACAAATCCTACCCACCACTAATACACCACATTTCATCCTTATTAACTTGTCTTTCCATTTAACTTGTAATCTGATACATTATTGCCACTCTTCTGAGAATGAAAGTGAGCTCAAACAAATCTCCCAGTGTGTAATTAATGTGCTCTGAGAAGTTGTGTGCAAATTGATTCATTTACTCCCGTATCTCATTGTACTTTAGCATGGCCAAAACCCCAGATTGGCTCCAAGGGAAAATGAAGGGCACTTAACAACCCAATGAGAGCAATAGGTTCCCAAGGAGAGACCACAGCATCATAAAACAATTAATTAAGGGTGATATAAGAAAAAGGAAACTTATTTGGGCAAAAGAGAGCCGCCTAGAGGCACCGATAAGTGATTATTTCATGTATTCAATATTCAACTCCCTTCCAGCTATTCTTTTAGATTAGGAATCAAAAACTGTTTCTGTAAATCAGCAGATTGCAAAATTGTAGACTTTTCAGGACACACAATCTACTCAGCTCCACCATCGTAGAAAGAAAACAACGGGGGACAATATGAAAGTTAATGGGTATGGTGTATTTAAATACAACTTGATTTATGAAACAACTTGGTAAAGTGGATTCGGTCCAAAAGGCCATAGCTGATGACCTCTGTTCTGGATGCTGGAGACAAAAACTAGGCCCTAAGGTCTTTAGTTTTGTGGTGCTTACATTCTCTGGGAAGGCAATGGGAAAGCAGGCAGAAACAAATAAACTGTCAAGCAAAATAATTTCAGATGGCATTAAATTACACGGAGGTATCTGCTTTTAACAACGTTTTCTAATTTACGGGTTTGCAATCTGGCAACTCAACAGGATTTCAGATGGACTTGTTAAAATTTCAGATCCCAAGGCCTTATCCAGGAAAAACTTCATTTGGTGTGTCTAAAGTAGAGCTTGGGAAAATTACTTTTTAAAAAAGTTCTGCAGGTGGGAGATGGAGGCAGAGACAAAGGCAATGAGATAGCGCAACTGAGGACTCTACTCATGGGAGAGAAAGGCTGTGTGCTGACAGGCAGGAGGCTGGCTTGCAAAATGTGCCCCTTGGCTGTTTAAATGATTATGTATTCCTATGGGGTTTTGTGTACATAAGAGAGAGAGAGAGAGAGACGGAATAGAGGCAAATACTGTTAACTGGCAGCACCTGAAGAGGATTGTAATCATTGCAATGAAACAAAATACAATTGGTTGAGTGCAAAACCTATTTTCTGCCATGTAAGCTATCACTCAACTCACAATAAAGCTTTAAAAAAAAAAAAAAAAAAAACTTCAGGTGGGATCTCTGGACAAACAACCTTCATTTTTATAAGTATAGTTGAGAATAACAGGGTCGTAAGTGTTAATTTCTTAGAATAACTAGAGAAATAGTAAAGATGATTCAATGGCCTACTAATCCATTCATTTTCTTAGTATTCAAAGGTCAGTCCATAAGCATTCTAAGTCATATGGCTGTTTGGGAAACAGGTTTCAGCTCTGTAAGAAATTCATGTATCTATTATAAATTCCCTGCTAGTAGTCTTCAATGATTCCTCAGGCTGACTTCTTTTGAACAGAAGCAGTTGTTCATATCTTTATTAATGGGTAGTTCATTAGAAAATTTTGTTTTTATCAAACAGGTTTTATGGTGACAATAAAACATACATCACACAACTTTTACAAGAAATTCTAACTAATCCCGAGATACGCTGAGCAGGCTTCAAGCAAATAAACAATCTCCTTGTCACAAAAATAAACGATAGAGGAGCAGCACATGGGAATAAACTGATAAGGTATTAGGTACCTCCTGAGTTGCATCCTACCACATTTTCTGCTGACAAGTCTATTCAACTGAGAGGCTGGGACACACCTTCAACCATGACTGAAGCTGCCCAGTGAACAAGGAACACGCATTCTAAAGGGCACCTTAGCTATGTGGGTTGCTACCAAATCACAGCAAAACCTCAACCGGGTCTGTCAGATGTCATTCCCCACTAATTCCAGTGTGGATTGTTTGGACTATGTGTCAAAATTGCTGTACTGGAATTCTAGTTTAATTCTTCATGTCTCAGAATATTGATGGAAGACTTACAGACATCTGGTCAACTATTTTTGTTTTATAGATGAAATGACAGTGGTAACAACAGAGGTGGAGGGCGGTCACAGGCTGGGTGGATTTTCAGCAACAAATACATACCTGCTACTTCTTAAGTCCCTTTGATGCCTCTGTGTTTAATGCTTTTTTTATTGTGAAATATAACAAACACTCCTAGTACATAGAAATAACTGCACTGGATGATAAACATTGGAGCGCAAAGTCAGTTTGAACCGCAAGATGATGGTTCAAACCCACCAACTGCTCCTCAGAAATCCTTCCGTTACTCAGGAATGGATAACAGATGCAAACAGGAAAGAGATACTACAGAAAAGGTTGTCTGTGAATGACTAATAAGCCTATAAGAAGATGCTTGATCTCATTTGTCACGGGGAAATACAAAACCACAGTGATTTCTCCAAAAGGATAGCCTGGTATGGCACTGTAGGTTAATGCGCCAGACTGCAAAGGCATTTGACACTACAAGGTTGGTGGTTCCAGTTCACCAGCTGCTCCTAGGAACCCCTACACAGGGTCACTATGGGTCAGAACCGACTTGATGGCACTTAACAACAATAACACTGATGGAAACAATGGAACAAGTAAGACTTTACACAGTGTCTGGGGGAGCATAAATTGATGCAAGGAGTTTGAAAAACAGTTGTAAAGTACAAGTATCTTAATAAGACAGAACTAGATGCATGGCACTTAACAACACAACAACAAGATGCATGGTATTTTCAATAACCTCATATGTATGTGAGAGCTGGAGGAAGAACGTAGAAGAATTGATGCTTTTGAGTTATGGTGTTGGAGGAGAATATTGAAAGTGCCATGGACTGCCAAAAAAACCAATAGATCTGTTTTGGAAGAAGTGCAGCCAGAGTGCTCCTTGGAGGCCAGGATGGTCAGACTTTGCCTCTCATACTTCGGACATATTGTCAGGAGGGACCAGTCGCTGTAGAAGGATATCATGTTTGGTAAAATGGAGGGTCAGAGAAAAAGAGGAAGACCCCCAGTGAGACGGACTGGCCAAGTGGCAGCATTAATGGGATCAAGCGTGACAACAGTAGTGAGGTTGGCTCAGGATCGGGCAGTGTTTTTCTGCTGTAGATAAGGTCGCTATGAGTCAGTACCGACTCGATGTCACCTAACAGCAACAACAAAGATGCAGCTGAGTCCCTTCCCGAGTAGAACTGTACTGTGTAGGGTTTACAGTGGCTATTTCGGAGGTCTGATCACCAGGCCTGTCTTCTAAATGTTCCAGTATCACTTATGAAAAGACCATTATTTCCCTGCTGCTCTGCAGTGTTACCTTTGCTGGCTTTGATGGTGTGTTTATGACTGGACTTCATGCTGCTCTCTAGGGCTGTCTGTCCATCCTGTGTCACTGTCATGGTATCTTAATGATTGTAGTTTAGAAATAGATCTTTGCTGTTTTTAAAGGAAAAGAAACAAAAAACTATTTCCACATTGGTGGCAATCTCAAGAATGTCTTGGCTACTGATAATCCTTAGCATTTTCATACGCATTTTAGAACAGACTTGTCAATTTCAAATTAAATAAATAAATAAAAATCTGTTGGGATATGGATGACTTGTATTGAATAAAATTTTAATGTGAGGAGAGCTGATATATTTATGATATTAAATTTTTCAATCTATGAATAAATGCAGTTTTCCATTTAGATGTTTTAATTTCCCTGAATGTCTATTATTTTATTCATAGAAAAGTTGTTTCTATTTTTCAGACTAATTGTTAGTATTTTATTATTGTGATATTATTTTAAATGATATTGTAAAGATACATTTTACATGGTTTGCTTTTTTCTGGTATATACAAATTTAATTGAGTTTTATATTGACCTAAACTAGCTAATACAGACCTAACAAAATAAAACTAGCAGGGCACCATTCCAGTCTTTTAAATTTTGTGAAAGAATCTGTATAATATTGTCATTTCTGTCCCAAATGTTTCATTGAATTATTTTATAAAATAAGCCACCTTACCTACAATGTCAAGTTTATTAATATAAATTTCATATTGAATTCTTACAAATTTTTCTATATCTGAGAATGTATAATCCCAGTAATTAATGACCATATCTGATATTAATTACTAGATCCCTTTTTAAAATTAATCTCAACAGAGATTTATCCTTTTTACTAGTCTTTTTAAAGAACTAACATTTAGCTGCATTAATGTTTTTATTGACATGTTTGTTTTCTATATTACTGTTGTATGTTCTTTCTTTCATTGTTGTTGTTAAGTACCGTGCGGTCGGTTCCGACCCATAGTGACCCCGCACAAGGTTTCCGAGGCTGTACATCTTTACGGGAGCAGAATGCCTCATCTTTCTCCCACAGAACCACTGGTAGTTTTGAACTGCTGACCTTGAGGCTGGCAACCCGTTTTGTAACCAATTACGCTACCAGTATTCCTTTCTTTCATTATCTCCTTTCTTTGGATTTAATCTGGTCTTTTACCTTTTTTTTTTTAAAC
The DNA here is from genome assembly GCF_000296735.1 of Chrysochloris asiatica. Lineage (NCBI taxonomy): Eukaryota > Metazoa > Chordata > Mammalia > Afrosoricida > Chrysochloridae > Chrysochloris > Chrysochloris asiatica. The sequence continues at coordinate 10,685,998 of NW_006408598.1, forward strand.
TCTTTTATATTAGTTTCCAGCCAGTCTTCTCTTGTAAAGGAGCCCTGACAGGACAATGGGTTACACATTGAACTGCTAACTGTAAGACCAGCTGTTCATATTCACCAGCTGCTCCTTGAGATAAAGACGAGATGCTCTGCTCCAGACAGTTTTAGAGCGTGGGAAAGCCTGGACAGGGTCTCTATGAGTCAGAACTAACTCAGCGGCACCCAACCGTAGACTACCACCGCCATCACCCTGCAATAAATCCATTCAAGGTTACTTGTTTTACCCACTAAACGTGACTGTTGTAGCATCCCACAACTCTTCTTGCTAATTCTACTGTCATCCCAGGTTTGTGTGTGTGTTTTTTAATTTTCATTGGGTTTTATTTTTGTCTATGATCCATGGATTTACAGAGAAGTACGCTGTTTAATTTTCAAACATTTTGGTATTTCTAGTTTCCTATTTTTTATTTCTAGGTTAATTACACTCTGAAAACAAGTATACAGAAGCAACCAGTCAATTACAGAATGTCCACCGCATGAAAGAGGCCATTTATTGACCCAAACAATAGCATGGAAATTAAATAAAAAGATGGAATTGTGAAAGAATAAAATATACTTCAAGCAAGTTTTTAATCATCTATTATGATTGTTAGTTTGATTATTTGTTCAGGTAATTGTACCATTTTTATGTATTTCAAGGCCGTGTTCCTAGGGCATATAAATTTAGGTTTTTGTATCCTCCTGTTGTATTATTTTGATGATATTTTCCTTTTTGTTTCTGGTAATGCTTATTTTTGTAAAAGATTTGTTTGTGTCTGATATTAATATACCTACTCCCAGAATCCTGGTGTGGTGCTGTGGGATAAAGCACTGGTCCACAGGTCGGTTTGAACCACAATGTTGGAGGTTCAAACTCACCAGACACTCCTTGGAAACCCTATATAGGGTAGCTCTGAGTCAGAACCAACTCAATAGCAATTAACAACAAAAGTCCTGGTGTGGCACTGTAGCATAAGCAGTGGACTACGAATCACACAGCGAGAGGTTCAAATCCACCAGCTGCTCCTAGGAAATCCTACGCAGGGTCACGATGAGTCAGAACAGCTCGACTACACTTAACAACAATAACACACTACCTTTATCTGGTTAGTGTTTATACAGAGTATCTTTTATTCTTTTACTGAATTAGGCATTTGAAAAATAATTATCTACTAATGGAAGTATTTCATGCAATAACTGATATTCATGCTTAAATACTCTCAGAATTGATTCAGTGACACTGTGAGTGGTTTTAATGATTTTATTATGTTGTGCAATTTTTTTTTGTCTGTTTTGTTTTCCTTATTTTTCTCTTTTTAAAATTATTTAGTTTTATTATTCTTTTAAAAATATTTAATATGACTTTGTACAGATCTTTTAGTGGGTACTCTTGAAATTAAAACGTGCTTTTAATCTATTATAAACCATTGTTAGTTAGAATTTTTACTTTTATCCTCTTTCCTATCAATAAAAGAATTTTAAAATATCTTCATGCAACTGCTTCTTACATGACCTATTATTAACTACTGTTATTAACATGGAGTCCTGGTGGGGTGTTGTAGGATAAGCACTGGACTGCTAACCACAAGGTTGATGGTCCAAATCCACCAGTTGCTCCTTGAAAATCCTATACAGGGTCATTATAAGTCAGAACCAACTCAGTGGCATTTAACAACATTATTAAAATGTAGTTTAACTCTATGTATATAATTTATATTTATAATTTACTTGCAATTTCATTTTATTTCTTTTCAATTTGCTAACCTTTTTCTGGGTTATAAAGAGAACTTATTTCACTGAATCTTTGCCTATAAATATCTCTTCTTTTTCTTCCTTTTAAACAGCTACTATAATTGAGTAGAGAATTCCTATCTGACTGGTCTTTTTCTTTTTACATATTGATAATATTATTTACTTGTTGTTTTTGTTTCCATTATCTTTGTTGAGAAGTCTGATAACAGTTCTTTCCTATCCAAAACATGGTCCAGAAAACAGCAGCGTATCATGTCTTCTTATGTATCTGGGTATCCCTGATTCTATTCTGAACACTGTATTTAAAATATTATTTGTAAAATAATTTGAGCACTTGTTGGTTTTACTGTTATTTAATGCCATTGAGTCAGTTCCAACTCATAGGACCCATTATAACATTTCCAAGATTCAGCTAGTGGCTTTGAGCCACCAACTCTGTGATTAGCAGTACAGTGCTTATCCTACAGTGCCCCGCCAGGACGCCACACCACTACTAGAAATGTCCTGTTGTTGTTGTTGTTGTTGTTGTTAAGGGTCATCAAGTGTGTTCTGTATAGCAGCCCTGTATAGGGTTTCCTAGGAAGGATTGGTGAGTTGGAACCACTGACCTTTTGGGTTCAAACTGATCTTGTAGTTCAGTGCATTATCTGCACTGCTCCTAGTTTGTGAGCAGCATTAGGGTCTGAAAAGCTTGAGAGCAGCCTTCTAAGATACAACTATTGATCTCTTGCCAAACTCTAAGAAGAAATAAGTCCATGGGACTAAGGGCCCACAAAAAACAGAGACTCCTCTAACCTGAGACACGAACTAGATATTGGCTGGTTACTACTATCAACTGTTCTGACCAGGGACACAATCGGATGGTTAAATGGGAGAGAAACGCAGAACAAAACTCAAATTCATTAAAACAACAAAATATAGACCAGACTCATTGGACTGATAGATATTGGAAGAACCCCCGTGACTATCACCTTAAGAGACCCTTTAACCCGGAACTGAAGCCCCTCCCAGCTACCGCCTTTCAGTCAAATAATTGTTGTCAGGTTGTTGTCAGGTGCCATCGAGTCGGAACCGACTCACAGAGACCCCATGCACAGCAGAACGAAACAATGTCTGATCCTGGGCCAACCTCACTACCTCTGCCACACTTGAGTCCATCAATGATGCCACTTGGCCAATCCATCTCATTAGGGGTCTTCCTCTTTTTCTCTGACCCTCCACCTTACCCATCCTTCTCCTCCGGACAATATGTCCAAAGTAGGAGAGACGAAGCTTAGCCATCCTGGCCTCCAAGGAGCACTCTGGCTGCACTTCTTCCAAAACAGATCAATTGGTTCTTTTGGCAGTCCATGGCACTTTCAGTATTCTCCTCCAACACCACAACTCAAAGGCATCAATTCTTCTACGATCCTCTTTATTCACTGTCCAGCTTTCGCATCCATATGAGGCTATTGAAAACACAATGGCCTGGGTCAGGCGCACCTTAGTCCTCAAGCTGACATCTCTGTTCTTCAACACTTTAAAAAGTTCCTGTGCAGCAGATTTGCCCAGTGCAATACGTCGTCTGATCTCTTGACTGCTACTTCCGCGAGTGTTGATAGTTGATCCAAGAAGAATGAAGTCCTTGACAACTTCAATGTCTTCTCCATTGATAAGAATGTTGTTTATTGGTCCAGTGGTGAGGATTTTTGTTTTCTTGATATTTAGATGTAATCCATATCGAAGGCTGTGCTCTTTGATCTTCATAAGTAAATGCTTCTGGTAATGCTTATTTTTGTAAAGGATTTGTTTGTCAAATAATAGATTGATCTATAAAATAAATAGCAACACCCATGAGGAATGTGCTCCTTAGAACAATCAAAAGTATGTTAATAGAAGACTACTGGACAAGGTTTTCCCAGAAACAAGGAGGGGCATGGGAACCAGAAGGATGGAACTGGGGCGTGGGCTGACACTTAATAGGGATGGCAGCCAATGTCAGGAGACAAACCGTGTATACATTGTTGAAAGGGAAAACAATTTGATACTTAAATTTTTATCGAAAAACAATTAAATGTTCAAAACAGAAAAGCAAAGACAACGCCTAGAAACAATCCCATAATACTGACCAACTCATTATTTTAAAAAATACTAGGGTTAAGATGAAAGGATTTAGTAGCCAGTTTATCGGCAGATTCTCTGACTACAGATAGGTCATTCGGATGTCATAAAGTACATTAACTGTTTGGGATTAAAACACATAAAACATGTCAAAATGTACACATTCATAATTATACTGAGGAGTTCTGGTGTGCCACTGTGAGTTAACGCACTGGACTGCAAGGTCAGCTGGAGCCATTAGGTTGGTGGTTCAAGCTTACCAGCCACTCCTCAGAACCCTTATACAAGGCCACTATGAGTGGGAGCCGTCATGATTGCGCTTAACAACTTGACAATTATACAAAAATTTAAAAACCACAAAACATTCTTGATCACCACTGAAAATGAAAACGCAAATATATGTATTCTCTTTCTGCCAGCATTTCACCTAAAAGTAATTAATGCTTCGAAGGACCTCTGGTAGCGTAGTGGTTACGAGTCTGGCTGCTAACCTCAAGGTCAACAGTTCTAAACTACCAGCTGTTCCACGAGAGAAAGATGAGTCTTTCTGCAACAAAAAAGATTTACAGCCTTGGAAACCCTGTGCAGGGTCGCTATGGGTCAGAACCGACTCCACAGCACAAAACCACCACCACCACGAATCAGTGCTTTGAGTGAGACCTTTTACTAATCAGAGAACTCCAGGTGTTTAATATATATATAAATGATAGAATTAGTGGGTACCAGTGGTGAGAAGGTTAGGAAAGGGAGGGATTTTGCTTACGGGACATTGGTCGTGGTGGTAGGGATGGTGGTGGTGTGCAACAGAGTCAGTTCTGACTCACAGCGATCATGTATAGGGTTTCCAAAGCTGTAAATCTTTACAGGAGCAGAAAGTCTCATTTTCCTCCTGATGAGCGCCTGGTAGATTACAACTGCTGACCTTGGGTTAGTGGCCCAACACACAATTTACTAAGCTGCCAGGGTTCCTAGGGGGCATTAAGATTATGTTAATGGTGATGGAATCTTTTGAAAAGGTTAGAGAAACTGGTTACACTGCTCAAAGAATGTAATCAATGTTACTGAATTTTACATGTAGAAATTGTTAGATGGCATGTTTTGCTGTATATATTTTTATCATAATAAAACTTTTAAATTCAATATGAAACCAAGAAGAAAGTCGCACTCAAAGCTAAGACATTAATAAACACTGCTGGGGGGACAGAAATAATGCATCTATCTCATAAACTTGTACAATATTTATTTACAAAATGTGATCCTAGTTTTACTAATACACTATACTTGAAAATCTTGTCCAAAAATATTGGAAAATAATATAATTAGAAGCAGCCTGTCAATCTCTGCTTTTCCTCATCCTTATATTTTACAACTGGATCACTGGATTTCCGCATAAGTTGGTAATTTAGTTCTTAACAGGTATTTAACAGAATTAATACCCCAAAACTAGAGGAGAACCACTCAAGGGCCCCTCTGAAATCAATAAAAACACAAGTAGTAAATTGGAATGAACATAAATTATGTATTGAAAGACTTTTGCTGTTAGACTTTGAATTTAAACTCAGACTGTTAGTACTATGTCCAAGGTATGTGAAATCCAGCCACTCCTACGAACTTAACCAAGAGGTAGAATGTTGACGTTGTTAGTCTTACAAAGCACGTATGTGAACACCCATTTGATGGGCTAATAGCAGCTAACTCAATAGCACTTAGAAACAACAGCTCATATTTGGGAAGGAAGGTGAAAGACAGAGATTGGTGTCTTTTATGAAACTTCCCACTTTTATTTTTTACAAACTACTTTTCTATAATATGTTTAAAAAAAAAATTACACTCTTTTTTACAAGGTTAAGTTTGTTGCTGCGTGCTGCCAAGTTCATTCCAACTCATACTGATCTCATGTGATCAAGGTGAACTGCCCTACGTGGTCTCCTCTACTGTAATCTTTATGGAAATACAGCTCTTTTCACCTGTAGAACCACTGGTGGGGATGAGCCACAGACTTTTATGGTTAACAGTCAAGTGCCTAACTATCACACTACCATGGATGGTTAAAGATAAGACGAAACCAAAAACGTAAGCGACTGCTACCAAGTCCATTCTGATTCATATTAGAATGGCCCCATAAGGTTTTAAAGACAATCTTTAAGGAAGCCAACAGACACCTCTTTTCTCCCACAGAGGCTGATGGGTTCAAATTACTGACCTGTCAGTTAACAACAGAGCTTGTTAAGCACTGCCCTACCAGGGCTTCATTAGTTAGGACTGTTGTTATTAAGTGCCCTTGAGTTGGTTCTGACTCACAGCAACCATGGAGAGGGTTTCCAAGGAGCAGCTGCTGGGTTTGAACCTCTGAACTTGTGACTAGCAGTGCAGTACTTAGCCTACAGTGTCACACCACACCAGGTAGGTTTCTTCTTGTTGTTAATTACCATTGAGCTGGTTCCAAGTCACCTGTGTAGAACTTCTGAGGAATGGTGAGTTTGAACACTGACCTTGTGGTTCAAACTGACCTTGCAATCCAGTGCTTTAACCTCTAGCACCATACCAGGACTCTTAGTGAGGTATAAGTCATAGTATATTAAATTTCACCTGTTTTA
>NW_006408598.1:10693012-10695912 GCF_000296735.1 Chrysochloris asiatica
CATCAAGGAGTCCTGGTGTGGCGCTGTGGGTTAATGCATCAGACTGCATAGCCATTTGAACTGCAAGGTCAGTGGTTCAAACTCACCAGCTGCTTCTTGGAAACCTTATACAGGGTCGCCAAGGGCCGGAATCGACTTGATGGCACATAACAACAACAACAAAGTATATCAAAAAGTAACTGCCGAAATGTCAAACTGGATTCAGAAACGGATGTGGAAGGAAGGATATCATTCCTGATGGATCAGATGGATTTTGGCTGTTAAAAGAGAATAACAGAAAGATGCTTACCTGAGTTTTACTGACTATGAAAAGGTTTTCAATTGTTGCATCATGACAAGCTATGAACAACATGCTAAGAATGTGTACTGACACTTAATTGAGCTCATGAGGAACATGTATATAGACTAAGGGGCAGTCATTCAAATAGAAACAGGGATATTGAATGGCTTAAAATCAAGAAAGGTGTGCCCCAGGGTCGTATTCTTTCACTGTACTTAGTTAATCTGTATGCTGAGCAAATAATCCAAGAAAATGGATTAGATGAAAAAGAACATGGCATCAGGATTGGAGGAAAGCTCATTAACAACCTGAGGTATGCAGATGATACAACCTTGATTTCTGGAAGCTAAGAGGACTTAAAATATTACTGATGAGATCAAAGACCACAGCCTGCTGAATGGATTGTACCTCAGTATCAAGAAAACAAGAATTCCCACAACTTAACCAATAAATAATATCATGATAAATGGAGAAAAATTGAAGTTGTAAAACAGTTCATTTTCCTTGGACACACAATCAACATAAACAGAAGCAACAGTCAAGAAATCAAAAGACATATTTCATTAGGCAAATACGCTGCAAAAGACCTCTTTAAAGTATTTAAGAGCAAAAATACCATTTGTAACACTTTTTTGTTTGTTTGCTAAATTGTCTATTTAAATGCTTTGCCTATTTGGCTTTTTTTATTACTATGAGAGTTTTTATATATTCTGTATACATGCTCTTTAACATGTATGTATTTTACAAATATTTTTTCTAGTCTGTAGGTTTTTTGAAATTTTCTTAATAGTGTCTTTCTAAAACCAGAAGTTCTTAGTTTGTATCAAGTACAATTTTTTTTCCTCTTATTGTTGTTGTTTAAATAAAAAACTCTTTGCCTAACTTAATGTAAAGCCTAGAACATAGAGATCATCAATGAATAATAGAGACAAACTTAGAAGCTCTGATTCATGACATAAAAGCACTATCAAACATAACTAAACACAAACAACAGAAGACAAAATAGATGACTAGAACCTACTAGAAATTAGACATTTTTGTGCATCAAAAGATTTCACCATAGGAGGAAAAGGAGAACCCAAAGACTGGGACAAATAGTTTTTCAATGACATATCAGACTAGGGACTACTGTGTAAAATTTCTAAAACACTTCAACACCTTAATAAAAGATGACAAATTATCCAATTTAAAAAATGGGTAGAGGGCATGAATGCACACTTCACCAAAGAAGACATTTAGGTGGCCAACAAACATGAAGAAATGCTCGTGATCACTAGCCATTTAGAGACAAGCAAATCAAAACAACAATGAGATATTATCTTACTCAAGCATTCATAGCAAAGTTTAAAAAAAAAAAAAAAATCAGTAAACAATCAATGCTGGAGAAGATGTGGAGTATATGGCACCATCTTACACTGCTACTGGGACCATAAAATGGTGGAACCAATGTAGAGAACAGTATAACACTTTTTCAGAAAGTTGGAATAGAAATATTGCATGCCCAACAGTCTCTCTACTTTGTATATAACCTCAAGAAATAAGAGCCGTGAAAAAAATAGATATTTGTACACCCATGTTCATTGTAGTAGTATTCACAGTATCAAAAAAATGGAGACAACCAAGATGCCCATCGCAGAGGAATGGTTGAACAAACTTTGGTTCATGCACACAATGGAATATTATGCAACACTGGAGGAAAACACTGAATCGGCAAAACACCTCATAACATCGAGGAACATGGAGGACCGTCATGCTGAGTGAAATTACTTGATCGCAAAGGGACAGATATTGTATGAGACTGTGATGGTAAAAAGTCAAGGAAAGGTTTTCATTCTATAATAAAATTCCTATGATGATTACCACGGGTGGGAAGAAAGGGAGAATTATTTATTGGGTGCAAAGTCAGTTTGAACTGCAAGGTCAGTGATTCAAGCTCACCACCACCTCCTGGGAAACCCTACACAGGGTCGCTAGGGGTAGGAACCAACTTGAAGGCACTTAACAATAACAACAATTCTAAGTTCACAAATATTTTTTCCTGTAATTTCTTCTAGAGCTGAGCTATTTAATAAAGTGGCCACTAGTTACATGTAACTATTTAAATTTGAATTAAGTAAATTTAAAACTGCAGTTCCGTACTAACCACATTCCAAGTGCTCAACAGACTCATTGGCTTGAGGCCACCATATTGGAGAGGGCAACTGAGAACATTTCCGTGATTGCTCAATATTTCCTTTGTTGTTATTGTTGTTGTTGGTAAGTGCCATGCAGTCAGTTCTGACACATAGCCAAACAGCACTTTTCTGGAACTTTATAAAAGTTTTAGGTTTTGATCCAATGTTAGGGAGTTTCTCTGGAGTGTGGCCTGTACCACCTTTTACCTCACAAGAGAGCAAAGATAAGAAGTACATAGAGAAGTAGGGACCTTGGGACCACCAAGAAAGAATTGTTGACACAGAGTCTGTCCATGGACCCAGTGTCCCTGCACTGAGTCTACAGTAGTTGTAAGGAGACCAGGATCTTCCTTAGGTACCAACAGAGAGAACACCCCTAGACCTGGTATTCTGCATTTGGACTTCTAGCCTTCTAACTTATGAGATAATAAATGCTTGTTAAAGTT